>NW_025863708.1:0-2645 GCF_002878395.1 Capsicum annuum
GTATAATATTAAAATTGATCATTCCATTAATAATTTCTTAAACACCAGGCAAAATGAAACGTGCTCAACTAATATGGAACAGATGAAGTACCAGAAAAGTAAAAAATTGGAATGGCCACCAAAAAATAAAAAGATGAAAGGGGTCGAACAATTTTGAGGATGTTTGAACCCGACGTGAATCGGACAAGCAACCATATGATCTGGAGTCAGACGCGCTACCATTGTGCCGTGAATCCCTATTGCCTTGGAACTGTAATTAGCTTTATATGTTATGTCACTCTATCTCCTCTTCACATGTCCGAATCATGTAAGTCTCTCTTCTCACATCTTATCCTCGCTCGAGGTCACTTCAACCTTATTCCAAACATTCTAATTTTCAATCTTACTTTTTCTTAGTGTACCACATATTCACTTCAGCATCCATATTTTCCCCACAACTTTTAGTTTTTAAATGTGGGATTTTTTGACTGACCGATATTCCATTTCATAACAATCAGACTAACCAACTTCGTTGAATCTATATTTAAGTTTGACTAGCCATATAAGTTTTTCTCCAAAAGTATTTTTGAAAAAATATGCTTAATTTTTTTTAAAAAGTTTGGTTAAAAACTATTCGTTACTTCAAGTATTTTTTCAATTGATTAGTCAAACTGTCAAATACACAAACACTATTCATCTAATTAGTCTATTTCTTGTGACTTTCTTACAATTTGTTGTGACTGGCTGCTTTCTCGTATTGGTGGTTATTGTTGTGTTGTTCTAGCTGCTAGGCCAGATAGTGTGTATTGGGCGTGCCTTCTGTTTCCTACTGTTGTTTTTTTTAGGGCTTTGTTTTGTTTTTTTGAGTAGTGGCTTTGGGAGTTGATGGTAGAATAGGGTAATGGCCGAGGGGGTTGGGGCTAGGGGTTATTTTTGGGTGGGGGAAGAGGGGAGGGCAAGGGTGGGAGTAGGGTCAAGGTTGGGTGTTAGGGCTGGTTCGTTGAGGGGTGGTAGAGGTAGGCGAGAGGCAAGAGAAGATAGGTTGAGGGTAGGGTCTTAGAACATAGGGACCCTTTAGGGTAAGTCCGTAGAGCTGGTGATGATTCTTAAGAAGAAGAGGATTAATGTTGCGTGTGTTCAGAATACTAAGTGGGTAGGGTCTAAGGCTAGGGATGTGGACGGGTATAAGCTGTGCTACTTAGAGAGTGAGAGGCGTAGGAATAAGGTAGGCATCCTAGTGGATGAAGAGCTTAGAAGATAGGTAGTGGAGGTTAATATGGTCAGTGATAGAATGGTGACGATTAAGTTGGTCATTGGGGGGTTTACGTTGAATATGTGTTGTGTTTATACACCATAGGTGGGCTTGGAAGAGGAAGTGAAAAATGATATTTTGGGAGGCTTTGAACGAGGTGGTGAGAAGCGTGCCTAACTCTGAGAAGATTGTCATAGAAAGGGACTTCAATGGGCACATTAGGGTTTTACCAAGAGGCTATGATGATATGCATGGAGGTTTTGGTTTCGGAGATAGAAATAGAGAGAGAGTTACTCTGTTGGATTTGCTGAGGGTCTTTGGGTTGGTGGTAGTGAATTCGAGCTTTCTGAAGAAGGAGGATCACCTGATTACCTTCTGAAACGCGATAGCCAAGACTCAGCTTGACTTTTTACTGCTTGGAAAAGGGGATAGAGCTTTATGTAAGGACTGTAAAGTCATTTTGAGTGAGCATCTTTCGACCCAGCATAGTATTTTGGTGATGGACTTGGTTATTAAGAAGAGCAAGTTAAGAAGTATTTATAGATCAAGAAGAAGTTACTGGTGGTGGTGGTGGAATGAAGAAGTTAAGAAGAAAGTAGAGATTAAGAAAGGGGCGTATGTTAAGTTGATTGAGAGTAAAGATGAAAAGGAGAATCGAGTGAATAGGAAGGATTACAAATTAATAAAGAAGGAGGTTAAGATAGCAGTTATGGCTGCTAAGACAACATCATTTGAGAGCTTGTATGCGGGGTTAGATGAGAAAGATGAGGAAAAGAGGTTGTATTGGATTGCTAAGGCTAGGGAGTGGAAGGGTCGTGACCTCAATCAAGTGAAGTTCATTAAATGGGAGGATGGTAGAGTTCTGGTGGAGGATGTTCACATTAAGAAAAGATGGTGGGAGTATTTTCATAGACTCTTGAACGATGAGGGGGACAGAGTCATTGAGTTAGGAGAGCTGAAGCACTCAGTGGAGTGCCGTGATTTCAGTTACTGTAGACATTCTAAGTCTGAGAAGGCCAGAGAGGCTATTCGCAGGATGCGGAGAGGTAGGGCGACGGGGCCTGATGAGATTCCGATGATTTTTTAGAAGTATACTGGTGGGGCAGGTTTAAGGTGGTTGATTGATTTGTTTAATGGCATTTTCAAAACTGCAAAAATGCCTGAGGCTTGAAAATAGAGTACGACTATTCCTTTATATAAAAACAAGGGTGACATTTAGAGTTGCAATAACTACAAGGGTATTAAGTTGTTGAGTCATACTATGAAGATTTGGGAGAGGGTGGTTGAGCGAAGGTTAAGGAGGATCATCTCTATTTTGGAGAATCAGTTTGGATTTATGCCTGGTCCTTTGACGACAGAGGCAATTCATTTGGTGAGGAGATTGGTGGAGTAGCATAGGGAAAGGAAGAGGGAC
>NW_025863709.1:0-2541 GCF_002878395.1 Capsicum annuum
GGATCTGCCTAAACGGGTTGAGGTGCTGACCGATTTCTGGTTCTTTTTTTGCTAGCCCTTTTGGGAGGCATATTCTATAAATAAAAGGAAGAGAGGATTACACTAGGATTTAAATTTGATCTCATTCTCACTGGCATGACATGAATACTGAAAGAAGGGAACTATTCCTAAAACATCTCATAGCCTCCTATCCATAAGTATGGTGCACAACATACCCATATACAAGACTCTACTCAAAGCGGCTTTTCATACTTCCTAGGACACTATTGAACCTCAGGTTTTGATACCAAGTTTGTAATACCCCAAATATGGTACCCGGAATGCTACACAGTGCTCATGACCCCGAAGGACCACAAGCTAATCCATGACTGATATCTGTAACTGAGTACTGAATAATATACTGTAAATATATAGAAAATAAGCTGTAAGACCAAAAGGTACAAAACTGAACTAATACTAAATAAAAAATAATGTATGTAATATGGTATAACAATACCCAAAACTGAAATAAACTATCTGAAACACGTTGTAGTCTGAAAGCCTCTAAATTGTCAGAAATCTATAGAGTTGTTGGGATATTTCCCCAACTAATTCCAAACTACTAAAATAATAAAGTAATAAAATAATTATTCTATCCTCGAATGATAAGGACTCACTGCTAGTATGGTTGCTGAACGTCTGACCTACTAAGGATACTTGAGAGCTCAGGCTTCTAAACCTATAGTATAAAAAACCAGAGCGTAAATGTGTCAGTATGATTAAATATACTGGTATGCAAGTGAGATAAGCTAATTCCAAGGGGTCATATATATGAACAATAATAACTGACTGATGAGATGAACTTGAACATGTGAGAAATACATACATGAATACATAAACTGGAACTGGGGTCATGACAATACTGAATACTGATACACTGACATCTGAGTTTACTAATACTGGGATATTGAATAATTGAGTCTAGTGATGATATGAATTATGGAGTTTACAGGTAACCGATATCTGAGGTTACTAGTACTATATTATTGATAATTGATAACTAAGTATACTGAAAGACTATCTGAGTTCTTTACTGGACTGAGTAACTGTATTTGACAGTCCTGAATCTGAATAACTATCTAAGTTCAAGACTGAACTGGATGACTATATCTGACACTCCTAATTCTGATGTAACTAGATTAGTTCCGTACTTAGCTGAGCAACTGTATATGACAGTCCTGATATCTATAGAACTGAGCTAGGTTCTATTACTGAGTATAAAATTTGAGATTGAGACTACGGAAGGTAATCATCTAACCGACATACACCAAAACTGAACTGGTAGGGTCTAACCTGTAACCTCAGCTGGAAGTCTGTCGGTACTGTACCACGGGTAAAGACGAGCTATAAGTAATCCCTCTTTGATAGGGAGCTCTTCTGTCAACCCCTCTTATAAGGAAAACTCAAAGGAGATAAATAGTCCCTAAACTCGTAGGGGTATATCTCGACCTATGCTTCTACGTGGTTATGGAAGCAGGGATTGCTACTAAGGATCACACCCTCTACTGGATAATGGGTAAGCCCTTATCCTAGGGTTCACTCAGTTCTGAATTCTACTCCCAACTAAATAGAAACTAAACTGATTTAACTGAACTAAACTATTATTGATCGTATTTATAACTTATTTGAACTTGGTTTACTAAATTCCATTGACTGATGAAATACTACTGAGATCTAATAACTGACTGGGATTGCTGAAATTACGAAGATTACAGAGATTTTTGATATAATAGAGATCACTGAGGTTACTGAGATTACTAAGGTTACTGAGTAGGACTATACTGATACTGAATTCACTCAATTTTCCTGAGTCATGAGACTAACTGAATTCTAATGATCATGGATTGGCTGAGAGTATCATGAAAATTGACACTGGCTCTAAGCACACATATAAATTGTTGGGTACAAGTACCCCAAAAACTCAATAGCAAGAAACTGATATAACTTGACACTTCTTGAACACATGACCTATATCAATAATCACCATACAATAAGTTGGGGATTTCATGAAGCACATGGTTATCATAACATTGTCCATGTATAGGATTGCATACAATCATGTCATAATTTTATACTCTAACATCATGATCATTCCAACTAATATCTACAACTCACATCAATAGCATGGGAGTCATTTGAACCTAAGGGTAAAATATGTTTTTGTCGTTTGGGTCACAATTAAGCTACAATGCATAATTTCTATTCTCTTAGGAATTTTATCAAACACCATACATACACCACTTAGGGCATAGGAATAATCATCATAGTTTGTAATGCCCCAAATCTGGTACTCGAAATACAATACGGTGCTCATAACCTCGAATGATTGTAAGCTAACCCATGTCTGATATCTGTAACTGAGCACTGAATAATATACTATAAATATGTGGAATATAAGCTGTAAGTCCAAAAGGTTTAAAACTGAACTAATACTAAATACAAAACAATGTTTGTAATGTGATATAACAATACCCAAAATAGAAATAAACTGTCTAAAACACA
>NW_025863710.1:0-3396 GCF_002878395.1 Capsicum annuum
CCGAGTGAACCCAAGGATGGGAACTCACCCACCAGTTCAGGGTGTGATTCTTAGTAGTCATCCTTGTGTTCCAGAACTACATAGCCATTATAGGTTGAGACATCTTATCCCATAAGATTAGGATTGATGAGGTGGCTTAACCGGTCAGTTTACGGTTCCCACCGTCTCATTTGAGTACCTGATAGTATAGGGTTCTCACAGTTGTCCTTACCAGTGGTGCGGTATTGACAGCCCTCCAGTTGGGGCAGAGATTAGAGCCCAGCTTAGCTATTATAGCATATATGGGGCATGTCGGTTAGATAACTACTTCCCACAGTTTTAGTTACAGATTTTAGGACTGTCAGCTATAGCTACCCAGTCTCAGTAAAGAACTTAGATAGCTCTTCAGATTTAAGTATATCAGGGCTGTTAGATACAGTCAACTCAGAAATAGAATAGAACTCAGATAGTTTTCTTCAGATTTATGGACTGTCAGATATAGTCACTTATGCTATCAGTCACAAAAGTTATCAGAACTCATGCTATCAGTACTCAGCTTCAGGACTGTCAGATACAGTCAATCAGAACAGTTTTTCAAAATTGGAACTATCAGAAACAATCATTTCTTTATCAGTAATATAATATTAGTCTCCCAGTATTCAGTAATGCAGTATTAGATCCATTATTTATTAGTGATTTACATATAAATATCAGTAAACTTAGTCTTTTAGAATCATATTATCAGTACACTCATGTTATCAGTATTCAAACTCAGTAGTCCGTATCTCCACGAGTTCAGTTACAGTTACGTATGCTTGTATGTACTCTCACATTTATATCAGTCAGTATTGTCCATGCATATAACTCTTTGCATTTAGCCTACCTCACTCATATACTCAGTATATTCAGACGTAGTGATGCGATTGCGCTATGGTGCTTTCTCTTCTGTTACACCATAGGTTCAGAGGAATGAGCTCCAAATCAGTAGTAGATTCTAGGATCAGCAGTCAGAGTTAGACGTGAGTCCTCACCCTTCGAGGACATGATAATTTCATTTCCATTTCAGTTTTCAATTTATTTCGGTAGTTGGAGTTATTGGGGAACATGTCCCATCAACTCCTTATTCCGTTTAGTTAGAGGCTTTCAGACTAGATATTAGATTAGATGTTCAGACTTTAGTATTTATGTTTCTTTTTTGTATTGTTATACCATATTTTTCAGATATGTATCAGCATTGAACCTTACGGCCTTATACTTTATATTTTCGCATATTTTATGAGATATTATCCAGTTTACAAGTACAGATATCAGTCATGTGTTAGCTTATGGTCCCTCGGGGTTATGAACATTGTATAGCATTTTGATTTAGCGAATCAAGGCGTTACACCTTAGGGAGAGAAAAATTATATCTTAGGGATGTATGTATCATCTTGTTTGAGTTTAGGACTCTAGTTCAGATACCCCTAATCTTGAATCAGTGTCAGTAGAATATGAATTCATGGATGTGTTTCCTAAAGATATTCCCAGAGTTCCCCTCGAAAGTGAAATTGACTACGGAATCGACCTTCTTATAGATACTCATCCCATCTTTATCCCTCCATAGAAAATGGCCCTAGCAGAAATGAAGGGGTTAAAAAAATAGTTGAAGGATCTCCAAGATAAGGGATTCATCAAATCCAATGTATCCCCGTGGTGTGCACCAGTTTTATTTGTGGGTAAAAAATATGATTCTCTCAGAATGTGTATTGACTACAGTCAGCTACATAAATTCACGGTCATGAACAAGTATCCACTTCCTAAAATTAATGAATAGTTTGAAGAACTTTAGGGTACCAATTGCTTTTCTAAGATAGACCTCAGATCAGGGAACCATCAACTAAGAGTCAGAGAATGTGACATTTTGAAGATAGCCTTCAGAGCTCAATATGGTCACTTTGAATTCTTAGTCATGTCATTTGGATTCACCAATGCCCCAACAGCTTTCATAGACTTGATGCATTGTTTGTTCAAGCAATACTTGGTCATGTTCATCATAGTCTTCATAGATAACATTCTTGTCTACTCTCGTAGTGAGAATGATCATGCAGACCATCTCATAATAGTATTATAGAATCTCAGAAACCATCACCTATTCGCCAAATTTAGTAAGTGCAAGTTTTGGCTAAGGTTATTAGCTTTCCCCAACCATATCATTTCTAGTAATAGAATTAGAGTCGATCCCTAAAATACCATACCTCCGAAGAAGAATAGAAGAAGAACAAAATTTCAGCCAGTCCCTCAGCCCATTCAGGCAGATCCATTGGAAGAACATGTCTCCCATGAAGAATTCAGGGCTATATTTACCACCCTTACCAATTCAATGTCAGCCCTAAATGAATGCCCAGGTGTCGTTCCAGCCAACCCATGGGCCAATACTGCTACAGCTAGAATTCTAGACTTCACCCGTATGAATTCTCTATTATTTACAGGGTCTAAGTCTGATAAGGACCCATAGGAATTCCTTGATCAGGTGCAGAAGGTTAGAAATATTATGAGGGTGATTGCTGGTGAAAGTGTTAAGTCTGCTACATATTATTTATAGGACGTGGCTCACTCATAGTTCAAGCAGTGGACGACAGAGAGGGCCGCAGAATGGGGGGAGTTTGCCACTGCTTTCCTTGATAGATTCTTCCTACTGAAGTTGAGGAAAGCTAAGATTTTGGAGTTTATAAATCTAAAGTTGGGTAGCATGCTAGTACAAGAGTATTCACTCAAGTTTACCTAGTTAGCTAGATACGCCTCACACCTTGTAGCAGATAATAGATATTAGATGAATAAGTTTATGTCGGGTGTGTATAACAGTGTGGTCAAAAAGGGTAGGACCAAGATACTGATCAAGGAGATGGACATATCCAGGCTCATGGTACAATCTCAGCAAATAAAAGAGACTAAAAATAAGGAGAATGAGAGAGAAGATAAGACAACAAGAATAAGTAGCTTCAACTTCGCTCATCCTAAGTTAGAGGGTGGAAATTGTTTTCAATTTAGTCATAAATATCGATTTCTAGCTCCGTCCTCAGCCAGTGCTCCAGCTCTGAAATTTAAAGATGGCAGTAGAGATAGGACATCAGACCCAAAATCCCAATGTAGTGTTAGCAGTGCCCAAACAAATCCTCTTTGTCAAAAATATGGCAGACACCATTAGGGTGAGTGTAGAGCTGGCAGTGATGTGTGCTTCAAGTATGGCAAGCCAAGACATCGAATTCAGGAGTGTCGGGTAGTTTCTTAGAATGTAAGGAATTTCCCCAACAATGTTAGTCCCAGCAGTCATCAATTCTAGCCAGTCGCCTAACTCAGTAGGGTATCACTACCATTACTACCATTGGTCAAGGTCCAGATAGATTATATGTGCTTTAGTCCTGATAAGATCAAGAAGCC
>NW_025863711.1:0-1822 GCF_002878395.1 Capsicum annuum
TCAGTTTGTTGTTCGTAACTTTGTTGTTTCCCTTTTCTGAAGTTGAGCGAGAAACCTTTATTGAGTGTGGGCCGGGTCCGTTTGAAGTGTTTGGGTTGGCTAAGGCTGAAAGGGTTGGGCCTGGTAGAAACTATTATTGTGTTGAAGAGAATTGGGCCTGGGCGGTTGGGTTTTTAAAATTGGATGGATTATATAATTTGAGAATTTGGCCATTTGAAAATCAGTTGGCCAATTGCATCGCGATTGTGGTCAATTTAATTTTAATTATGGTCAACTCTAATAGATTGGCTAAATTAAGTCAAAATTCGAAATGAATTTAATATCTCCTTTAATCCCGAGCTTCTTGATTCGATAAAATCAAATACTTATTTATTTAAATAAATTATTTTTGAGAATAAATTATATTTAAATCAAGATTTTGATCATTACACTTATTTTCAAAGATTATCCTTAATCAAAATTCGATATTGATGAAAATGTTCATTTAAATGACATCATTTATACAATCTTGTATATGTAAATACGAAAATATATAATTATCACTTAAATAACAAATTTAGCCTCAATACATATTTTAAAATACATTTATTTGGAAAAAATAATTATTGCGATTTTATTTAAAAATCAAAGAAACTCGAGATTAAACATAGTTGTGGAGGAAAAAAATTAGGTGTAAACAACTGTCCCCTCCCTTTGGGTAGGGTGGATGTAAGTAACCCTGGGCAAAGGGAGGTTGACGTTCCTAATTTTTGTCTGACCATAGATTCGAATTAGAAAGAGGTTAGTTTTCGCCCGAGTTTCATAGTCATGGCCGGACCTCGGTATTAGGTTTCCTACATATCTCAGGTTACATGAGAATTCAGGCCACTTGTAGTTCATATAGCTTGATTTAAAGCACAATTTTCAAAAAATTCATAAGTTATCTCAGTTTTAGAGTGTTTGGTAAAATCGAGAAACTGAGGAATAAAGGGATTAGAGGGAGATTGGAATGCAGTTGATTTTTCTACATAGATCCCAGCCTACATATCCCCAAGATTTTAAGGAATCAGACTGCTTGTAGTTCGACTCAATCGGTAGAAAAAATAGTCTTTTATTTCAAACCATCTTTGGCTCGAAATGAGTGACAACTTGATCGAGTTGTAGAAAAGAGGCTTGTAACCTCTTGAACATGAATGTGGGATCCTTCACATCCATAGTCAAGAACTTACCTGGACATAATTTCCAAAACTCTAAGTGTGTTGCAACCCGAATTTGAAAAAAAGAGAAGGTTACCCTCGGCATGAGTTTAAAAATATCCCGAAGGTGAAGCTGAAACCAGAATATCCTGAAATACCCACATTCCTTCTAACAGGGGTGTGGTTGGATGATGGTGGTGATCATCCTTTAATTCACATCCAAAGATTTTGGCGTCCCTCTTTAGACTATGTCCCATTTTGCTGCTAAGAAAGAGTTCCACGTTGTGTTGCGTCCTACCTGAAGTCGTCCGCACTTGTGGTTTTTATTTGAGATTTTCAGCCTCTTGGATGCTCTCTACAATGCTTCAGGAAAAAAGTGTTAGTGTTAAACATAATTCATGAAAAAGGTAAGTAATCTTTTACCATATCTCCATGTGACTTGTGGCCTAAAAAGCGAAGTTATCCTTTATTGTGCCTATATCACTTGTTGTATGTGGCATGATAACCTCTTCGTTTGTAGCCGATGATCGATTTATAAATTTTCCCTAAATTGTTAATCTTCAGATGATCTTGCGCATTATTTGATGTTGGATACGAGACGACTTATAGATATCCTTTGAATTTCTAGCTTTTAGGTAATCCTGCAC
>NW_025863712.1:0-2401 GCF_002878395.1 Capsicum annuum
AATGCATGTCATACTCATTGGAGTTGGTTGTCGTATTCAGATAAGTTTTCTTTTTGAATATAGGACATTGCCCTTTTCTTTCATTTACATATTTATGTTTTTGTCTTCTTTATGTCATTTATCAAAAATAAAAGTCACCATCATTTTCTTTACATTTTAAGTCAAGTCTGTGTCAAAACAAGCGAGAAAGGATTTCAAAATTTACTACCAGTCTTTCCAATTATATGAGAAAAGCCAAGGAATAGCACAGGTAGAAATATGATCGTAATTCAATACGAAGCAAAAGAAGTCTATCAACCGACAGGCTATTGGATTCGTAGAAGCATTCAGATTTGGGAAAAGAGCACACCTCAGGGGCATGGTAAAATGGAAACCCATTGTTTGAGTCAGAACTCATTTCCCTCAAGCTGGATCCGGGTCAATGATGCGGCAAGACACGGAAAGTGTTAGCGATTTGGGAACAAAGATGAAAGGAACGAATGCTGGGGCAGATACCTGAGAAGCCTAGAGCTGCAAGCCACCACTAAGTTTTTAACTGACAAATTTTCTTTGTTGAAATAGGGGCGAATTCGCTTCACTTCATTCAGCTACCATTGGAAATGCACATCCGTGAGATTTTACTTTATGTTCAGGACCCTCCTAAAAAATGAGAATTTTACTTTATGTTCAGGACCCTCCTGAAAAATGGGAGTTTTACTTTTTGTTCAGGACCCTCCTGAAAAATGAGATTTTACTTTATGTTCAGGACCCTCCTGAAAAATGGGATTTTACTTTATGTTCAGGACCCTCCTGAAAAATGGAATTTTACTTTATGTTCAAGACCCTCCTGGAAAATGGGATTTTACTTTTTGTTCAGGACCCTCCTAAAAAATGGGATTTTACTTTCTGTTCAGGAACCTCCTGAAAAATGGGATTTTACTTTATGTTCAGGACCCTCCTGAAAAGTAAAATGGGATTTTACTTTATGTTCAGGACCCTCCTGAAAAATGGGATTATACTCTATATTCAGGACCCTTCTGAAAAATGGGATTTTACTTTCTGCTCAGGATCCTCCTGAAAAATAGGATTTTACTTTCTGTTCAGGACCCTCCTGAAAAATGGGAATTTACTTTCAGTTCAGGAACCTCCTGAAAAAATGAGATTTTACTTTCTGCTCAGGACCCTCCTGAAAAATGGGATTTTACTTTATGTTCAGGACCCTCCTGAAAAATGGGATTTTACTTTATGTTCATGACCCTCCTGAAAAATGGGATTTTATTTTATGTTAAGGGACCTCCTGAAAAATGGGATTTTTACTTTCTGTTCAGGACCTTCCTGAAAAATGGGATTTTATTTTATGTTCAGGACCCTCCTGAAAAATGAGATTTTTACTTTCTGTTCAGGATCCTCCTGAAAAATAGAATTTTATTTTATGCTCAGGACCCTTCTGAAAAATGAGATTTTACTTTCTGTTCAGGACCCTCTTGAAAGATGGAAATTTACTTTCAATTCAGGAACCTCCTGGAAAATGGGACAACCTTTCAAAAATGAAATACTACTTTACTATAATTTTGTTTGGGATAATGTTCGTTGTAGTTTTAATTTTGGGTTTCAGGAGCCCGCCTGAAGAACAGGGTGATGAAATAGCAAGTCAGGAGCCCGCTTAAAGAACAGGGTGATGAAATAGCAAGTCAGGAGCCCACCTGGAGAACAGGGTAAAGAAATGAAAAGTCAAGCAACAAAGTGAAGCAAATTGAAAAGCCAACCAACAAGGTGATGAAATAACAAGTCAGGGGTCCGCCTGAAGAATAGGGTGATGAAAGTCGAGTCAAGAACCAACAAAAGCTGTATAGATAGGATTTTGTAATTTCATTTATGTTTTAACTTGTAATTTTCATTTTTGATGTAATGACAGAGCCTTGGACCGAAACCTCGTTGGAACCTCACTCGACTCTCCAACTCGGTATAGTCCACCTCTTCCAATCCTTTGAAATACCTATGACTTGATTGTTTCATAACTTGGGTAGGAAGGATGTCTTAAGTCAAGACTCAATTGTCCTTCTTCCTTCTGTTTCTTTCTTTGAATAATGATCGGGTTAAAATTTAGTCTCGCTGTCTACTTTTTTGCCTGAAAACACTTTGTGTTTACATCCAAAGAGGGCATGATGTAGACACCTAATTTCATCCCTCCCCGATGTCGTTTTTACCCATTTTTATTTTTTATCCTACCGTGTACCCTCACCCATGTTATTATACCCTCACAAAATAAAAAATAATAATAATAAAATAACAAATCCTATCCTAACTAATCCTATCTTATCCTAACAACCTGCCCAATCAAAACAAACCATACCACCCCATACCCTACCCCACCTACCTTACCCCAATACCCACCTCACAATATATACACACATACTCTCGC
>NW_025863713.1:0-1423 GCF_002878395.1 Capsicum annuum
TATTGGGACATTGCATTAGCTTCAACTGGACCTAAAGAAATATCTCTTAAGAGCTGATTGTATGCAGCTGCATTTGGTGAATGGTGTACCTAAAAATATTATACATATATATATTTTAGTTGAGGAATGTGTAAATGTTTAAACTTTGTAGAAATATTAATACACTTATGAACCTCCTTTTTAAACCATGTTGCAAAGGATGCATATACTTGATTTTCATGAAATTGAGTCTTAAATGACCTGAACATCCAACATGGGAAACATAATTAGTTTCTTTAAGGGAATGAGTAAACAAATAATATATGTTAAAATTTTAATCTCATTACTTCAGAAAGGGCTCAATTTTCGGGCAATTCAGAATGACATACAAAGTTGCTGATTTGCACTTCGTGGGAGTGAGCCAGTGAGGTATGGTCTTTTTAGCCTTACAACTAGATTGATTGAAAAGTGATATCGGTTGTAAATGAGGCTCATTCACATCGTCTTGATGATGATTCGGTTGGTTTCTTAAACAAGCAACTTCATCACAAAAGTAGTATGAACAAAATTGAGAAGTTTCTCTCACAAGATATGCCTCAACTATAGAGCCTTCAACCCAATGTTTGTTTTTGAGACACCATTTCAATTTTTTAATTTCCCTGTACAATCTTAAGGTTAGATGTTTACTATATTTTAAAAAGACATGTATGAATTTAAATATGTTGCAAATGCTTACCATTTGAATGGATACATCCATCTAGTTTGAACTTGACCGCCTAGCCGAGCTTCGTGCACAAGGTGAATGGGAAGATGTTCCATCACATCGAAGAACGCTGGCGGAAAAATCTTCTCCAGATTGTTGGTGATAACAACAATATTACTTTCCATTAGCGCTAGATTTTCTTCTTTTAATGTAGTGACACATAAGTCTTTGAAGAACAAACTGATCTCTGCTATTGGTTTCCATATGTTTTCAGGTAAACCAATAAAAAAATTGGAAGTAATTATTCCATGAAAATATGACAATCATGGCTTTTCATTCCATACAAAATTCCTTGTGTCATATCAACCCTCTTTCCCAAATTTGAGGCATATCCATCGGGCATCTTCAAAATTTGAACCCACTCACATATTTGATGTTTTTGGTCCAACTTGAATGTAAAAATAGCCTTGGGCTTAAGAACATTGTCATTGGGCCCCTACTGTAAGTGTAATTCTCTACGGTTGCAATATTCTGGTAAGTCAAGTCTGGCCATAGGATTATCCTTTGCTTTGCCGGTGACATCCATAACTGTGTTGAACAAGTTATCAAAATAGTTCTTCTCAGTATGCATGACATCAACATTATTTGGCAGTAAATTATCTGGCCAATATTCTAACTCCCAAAATATACTTTGCTTAGTCTAATTATGTAAAACGACATATCCATCAAGCCTGTATATTC
>NW_025863714.1:0-2975 GCF_002878395.1 Capsicum annuum
AAGATATGATAAAAGAACTATTGAAGGGAGTAGAGGATACTAATGCAGGCTTAGTCAGTATGAGGAGTGAATTTTCCACTATGAGTCAGTTGGTTAGTTCACATTCAACTTTTATCCAGTAGTTAGAGCAACAGATGAGTCAACTATCCTCAGCACTAAACAAGAGAATAAGTGGTACTTCACTTGTTTAAGCAACTCAGGATCAGAAGACTGACAATTCATGTCAAGCGATCACCACTAGGAGTAGTAAGATTTTATCTGGCCCTGCTATCGACAAACTTGTGAATATTGAGGAAGTTGCAGATGAACCAGCAAAACAACACCCAGAGGAGTATGAGAAACTAAATAGTTGTATTGACTTGTCAGACAAGGAGAAAGAGAAGGAAGTGGTGTTGAAACCCATGCCACGGCGACCACTTCCCTTTCCTCAACGGCTGAGAAAGAAAGCAGATGATACAAAGTTCAGCAAGTTCCTGGCAATGCTCAAACAATTGACTATAAATGTGCCTTTGATCGAGGCCCTGGAGCAAATTCTAGGGTATGCAAAATTTATGAAAGATCTCATGACCAAGAAATGAGCAGTGAGTTATGAACTGAAAGCAGACCTCCACCATTGTAGTGCTATTTCCACAGGGACCTTGATGCAAAAAAATTTAGATCCAGGTGCAGTCACTATTCCCTACACAATTAGAACTATGGACTTTACTAAAGCACTGTGTGATCTAGAAGCAAGTGTTAACCTGATGCCATTGACTATCTATAAAAATTTAGGTCTGGGAAATCCCACACCGACCAACATGAGGCTGGTAATGGTTGACAGATCAGTAAAATAACCTGTTGGCATTTTGTATAATGTACTAGTCAAGGTCTCCAATTTCATATTCCTTGCAGACTTCGTTATTTTGGACTTTGAGGTTCCCATAATCTTGGGTTGACCTTTTCTCGTAACCAAAAGTGTATTGATCGATTTGAGAGCGAATGAGCTCTTATTCAGGGTGAATGATAAAGAGGTACAGTTTAATATGGGCAAATCAAAAAAGCAGCATGAGTAAATAATTGTGTTCTCAGTAGTTGATGTGTACTTTGAGGATGAACAGGATATGCTCAAAACGGAACAACTTATTATTGAGCCCTTAGCAGCGGTTATGATGAATTATGAAAGCGAAGGCATTGAAGAGTATGAAGAGACAAGTTGTGCCCTGACCGACCTAGGCTCGTATTCTTATGCTCCTAAAAAGCTCAACCTTTATCTGGATAATCGACCAACATCACCAGCCAAGCCATCCATTGAAGAAACTCCGGTGTTGGAATTGAAGAAGATGCCTAGTCACTTATGATATGTATTTCTTAGAAAAGGGAACATGCTACCTGTTATTATTGTAGCCGATTTAGAAGAATGACAGGTAACTGCACTTATTTCAGTGCTTCATAAGCATAAGAGAGCCGTCAGATGGACTATCGTAGACATTATTGGCATTCTCCCTGGCATCTGTACTCACAAGATCCAACTAGAAGAAGATTGTACTCCTACTATTGAGCATCAGCGTCGTCTTAACCCACCAATGCAAGAAGTGGTTAAAAAGGGGATTATTAAGTGGTTGGATGCAGGAGTAGTTTACCCTATTTCTGACAGCAAGTGGGTGAGCCCAGTTCAATGTGTGCCCAAGAAGGGTGGTATGATGGTGGTTGCTAATGAGAAAAATGAGTTGATTCCACTCAGGCCAGTGACCGGGTGGAGAGTCCGCATGGACTACCACAAGTTGAACTCTTGGATGCTGAAGGACCATTTCCCAATGCGTTTTATGGACCAGATGCTTAATCGATTGGCTGGTAGGGGGTGGTATTGCTTCCTGGATGGTTATTCTGGGTATAACTAAATTTGCATTGCTTCGGAAGATCAAGAGAAGACGACGTTCACATGCCCATATGTCACATTTGCATTTAAGAGGATGCCATTTGGGCTATACAATGCACCCGCCACTTTTCAGCGGTGCATGATTTCTATCTTCTCTGACATGGTAGAAGAGACCATAGAGGTATTCATGGACGATTTCTCAGTGGTAGGTGATTCATTTGAAATATGTTTGGAGAATCTGAACGTGGCTTTGCAGAGATGTGTTGAATTTAATCTAGTAATTAACTGGGAAAAATAACATTTTATGGTAAAAGAGGGTATTGTGCTGGGCCACAAAATTTCTGAAAAAGGGATTAAAGTTGATCGAGCAAATGTTGAAGTTATCGAGAAATTATCGCCCCCCATTTCAGTAAAGAGAATGCATAGTTTTCTTGGTCATGCAGGATTCTATCGGAGATTCATAAAAGACTTCTCAAAATTTGCAAGCCCACTTTACAAGTTGTTGGAGAAGGAAGTTAAATTTCTCTTTGATGATGAGTGCTTGAAGGCATTTGAATGCCTTAAAAAGAAGCTGGTGAAGGCCCCCATTGTTATTGCACCTGACTGGGCCAAACCGTTTGAAATAATGTATGATGCAAGTGGTGTTGCGCTAGGAGATGTATTGGGACAAAAGAGGGATAAATTATTTCACCCGATATATTATTCCAGTAAAGCACTGAATGGAGCACAAAAGAATTACATAGTAACAGAACAGAAATTACTAGCTGTGGTGTATGCTTTCGAGAAATTCACGTCGTATCTGCTTTGAACTAAAGTGGTAGTCCATATAGACCATGCTGCCTTGTGATACTTGATTGCCAAGAAGGATGCTAAACCAAGGCTTATTAGATGGGTGTTGCTACTGCAAGAGTTTGATTTCAAAGTCAAAGATAGAAAAGGTTGTGAAAACCAGGTTGCAGATCATCTATCTAGAATGGAAGATGGATAGGAAGTGAGTGATGAAACAAACATAAATGATGAGTTTCTGGATGAGGAGATCCTGGAAACTGCTGTGAAAACATTGTCTTGGTACACTGATTATGCAAATTACATTGTGAGTGAGATCCTCCCAGAACACCTT
>NW_025863715.1:0-3195 GCF_002878395.1 Capsicum annuum
GGAAGAATGGAAAATCAAATGAGTCTCTTAATGTTATCATTAATAAATGGTATACCCAGAGTAACAAGATAATTGAATCTGTTACCCCGCCTCTCGAGGGAATAAAAATCCCTCATTCCAACGAAATCCTCAATGCTTCCCCCTTCAAGAAGAAGCATGATCGACCTCTCTCTACTCCTAGCAATAGAGATCTTGACAGGATAGTTGAACAAAACAACTATACCAATCAGGTTCTTCACACTATTTCCCGACAAATAGAAGGTACCAAAAATTCGGTACTTCCTTTTAATTCTCCCGCTCCTGAGAAAGGAACTTCTAATCCCAATCCTATAACAAATCCCATCTTCAAAATTCCTGAATTCCAAAAGGAGAAGTTTCCTAATCTTAGTGATGACTTCAAGGTTTCAGGGAAAATCTTAGAACATATCAACGATAAGCTTTCCAAAGTCAAAATCTCAGAGAAAGCTGAATCCAGCCAGCAGAAAGCCGAATCTAGTACCAAGAGCTCTCTTTCTAAGCTTACCAGTGATCGTTTTTCTACTAGAAAAAATTACTACAAAAAACCTTCTCCCCCAGACGTTCAGTTTGAAGAGAATCCTTACCTTTCAACCTCCAACCATGACGGTCGAGGAATAACGGAATGGAATGTAGATGGTTTGGCTGAACACCAAATCTACAACAAACTCCATGAAATGGGAGTTGCCATTACTGCTTACAAAATCAGAGGCGCTACTGATAAAGAAGCCGCCACCATGATAGTATCTGGTTTTACTGGCATGATAAAACATTGGTGGGATAACTACTTCACCGATGATGTCAAAAATCTGATTTACGGAGCCACAGCAGTTGAGACTGTTGTGAAAACCGAAAACGGCCAAGAAGTTCTTGAGCAAGTTGCAAAAGAAGACGCTTGTGCCACTCTCCTATACCACATAGCAAGGCATTTCATAGGAGAACCCAAAATGTTCCAAGATAGGAGCTTAGAAATCCTCAACAACCTTACCTGTAAGGATCTAGCAGACTTCCGTTGGTACAAAGACACCTTCCTAGTAAAGGTTATGATTCGACCTGACTGTAACAATGATTTTTGGAAGGAACGTTTCATAAGTGGTCTCCCTTCCCTCTTTGCAGAAAAGGTCCGAACAAAAATCAAAGACCGATTCGAGGGAAAAATCCCTTATGACATCCTAACCTACGGGGACTTGATCAGTTTCATCACCACCGTAGGAATAGACCTCTGCACCGATATCAAACTTAAGAAGCAACTTAAGAACAATAGTACTTCCAAGTACGGTCTAGGTACCTTTTGCCAGGATTATGGTTTCACCAGCCCTAGCAAAAAACACAAGAAAAAATCTACCAAACCTCGCACAAAGACTACCTCTAGTAGGAAGCCTTTCAAACGAGATCCTTATAAACCTAGTAGAAAATCCGCCAAGCGGAAAACTTCCAAGGATAAAGATACTTGTTGGACTTGTGGCAAAACCGGCCACCGAGCAAAAGATTGCAAGTCCAAGAAGAAGAAGAAGATAAACCAGCTAGATCTCTCTGAAGAGACTAGAGCTAGTTTATTTTCTATAATGGAAGACTCGCCAGAATCTTCTGAATTTTCATACTCCTCTTCCAGTGAAGACTACAGCGATGAAGAATTCATCAATGCTGCTTATGAGTCTGATCAACCCCAGTCTGGTCAAGAATGTACTTGCAATAGTACTTTCTGCACGTGTACCAGGAAAACTGTTAATGTCATCTCAGGAAATCCTAAAGAAATTCTATTTGACATTATAGAACACATCCAAGATGACGAGGCTAGAAATAAATATCTTCTAGAACTCAAGCGATTAATGCTTTCTCAAGAAGAAAAACCCCCTAAACCTATTATTCATCCTTTCAGCATGAAACAGGTTATGTCAAGATTCGATAAACCTGCAGAACCCTCTATTGCTGATCTCAAAGGAGAAATCTCCATCCTAAAAGGAGAAATCAAAAATTTAAAAATCCGACTAGATCAAGTAGAACTCAACGTTCTCACCGATCAAGTCCTAAAGGATATCTCTTCTCCGGAGAAGATTTCTCCCCCGGGGTCTCCAAAGACTTTCCCGATCCTCTCGAATGATCATCTGAAAGAGCCCGAGCGAAGCCCTTTTCCCGGCTCGGAGTCTCCCTCCACCTCCGGCAAAGCTATTTCTGCCATCAAGGCGTATAGCGAGCATATAGCCGTAAAAATAGTCATAAATAAAGACTTCGTCCTTAACAGGGTTGCCCTCTTCGATACAGGAGCTGATAGTAACTGTATCGTAAAAGGTCTTGTGCCTACAAAGTACCTTACAAAGAGTACTTCCCGCCTTTACTCAGCAACGGGAGAAAAAATGACTATTCATTATCAACTCCCTAAAGCCCATATCTGTAACAATGGCATTTGCCTTGTTAATGATTTCGTCATCACAGAAGATATCACAGAAGATATCATTCTTGGCATACCTTTCGTCAACCAAATTAGACCTTACTGGAGTGATTACGATGGAATTCGTACTACTCTCTTAAATCAAACATTTTTCTTCCCTTTACTAAGGCCCCTTTCACAAGACGAAGGAAACCTTATCAAGGATCAGACGGTTTTTAAAATCAACCGCCTTTCTTCCCATGTCAATTTTCTTAAACACGATATTCACATCAAGAAAATTGAACATTCCTTAACAACACCTGAAATGATTACAAAAATTTCCAATCTGCAGAAAACCTTTGAAAAGGAAATTTGTTCTGACTTCCCTAATGCATTTTGGGAAAGGAAGAAACACTTGGTTGAACTTCCTTACATCCCCGGATTTGACGAAAAAAGTATTCCTACTAAGGCCAGACCTATCCAAATGAACCAAGAGATGATGGAAATCTGTAAGAAAGAAATAGATCATCTCCTGCAAAATGGTATCATCCGACGCTCTAACTCCCCCTGGAGTTGCTCTGCCTTTTATGTTAATAATAGTGCAGAAAAAGAACGCGGAACCCCTAGGCTTGTGATAAATTACAAGCCATTAAACGCCGTCCTAAAATGGATTCGGCATCCGATTCCTAATAAAAGGGATCTTCTCAAGCGAACCTTCAAGGCCAACCTTTACAGTAAATTTGATATGAAGTCAGGATTCTGGCAGATTCAAATAGCTGAAAAGGATAAATATAAAACAGCATTCAATGTCC
>NW_025863716.1:0-1932 GCF_002878395.1 Capsicum annuum
CATTTTATATGAGGGGATGAATTTCAAAAAATGAAAAAAAAGATGGATTTGAAAAAGTGGAGCTGCTCAAGCAGACTCACTCCGTCGACATATATGTTTGTCCATTTATGACAAGTCAGCTCCAGCTGCTTCAATCGTAATTTTACTATATCACGCTAATTAAATATTAGATATCATCTAAATATTAAAAAATTAATAATATTTAATAAAAACTAAAATATACATAAAATAATAAATTAACTCAATAATATTTTAAATTAATTTGACATCTTATATAAGGTCTGCTTAGACTTTTTTCATGAGTATTTTTATAGCATCACTTCTAATTAGTTATTATGAGTCATTTAAGACATGCCTACTTTGCTGCTTCAACCGTGATATTCGATTGACATCGAAATTATATCAATGTCATTTAAATTGGAACAGAAGAAAAATTATTATAAATCATAATAATTAAAAACTTAAATTATTTTTAAAATATAATTGACTATCAATGCCACAAAAAATTAAACAGGGAGAGTATTATACATTAGCTAAGAACTTAAAATAGTAAATTTTAATGTCAAAAAAGTATTATCAATTACAATAGTTAACAACTTAAAATATCTAAAAAAATAATTAATCTGTTATATATTAAAAAAATATATATTATTTATAAATTACATAAAAAGTACTATAAACTGTCATAGTTAACAACTTAAAATATCTAAAAAATAATTAATTTGTTATATATTTCAAAAAAAATATATAAAAAAATATATTACTCACAATAATTAACAAATAAAAAATTTTAAAATATAAATAATTGATTGACTCTCGAAATCTTATGGGTGTCATATTAACAACTTAAATTATTAACTAAATAAATGAAGGTTTTAATCAAATGCTAAAATTACACATATCGTAGAATTTTTAAGTATCAACATTGGGCCATGCGTAGCACGACTAAGCCACCTAGTATAACTATAAGTGTAGTGTGTAGCAGCTCTTCATCGACATGCTTCCTGACTAGATGTTCCGTGATTTTACTATATCACCCTAAACAATTATTATAAGTTATTTATGTATTAGAAAATTAATAATATTTAATAAAAAAGATAAAATAGACATAAAATGATAAATTAACTCTTGATGTTTTAAATTAACTTGACATTTTATAAGGTCCACTTAATTTTTTTTATATTGATTTTTCTATATCACTTTTAGTTCGTTATTATTTGTCATTTAAGACATATCTGCTTCACAACTTCAATTATAACATTTGGTTGACTCTCAAAATTATATCCGCGTCACTTGACTTGGAATAGAAGAAAGTACTATAAATCATAATAATTAAAATTTTCAATTATTTTAAAAATATAATTGGCTATTAATGTAACAAAAGTTTGAACAATGAGAGTAACATATATTATTTGAAAATAACATTCAAAAAGTATTATAAATTTCAATAGCTAACAGCTTAAAATATCTCAAAACATATTAAAAATATGATTGGTTATCTAAATTCTATTTGTGTCACATAAATTAAGATTAAAAAAAATAACATATATTGGGCCCGTGCTATATCGAATGTTATAATAGATATCAAAAGGCAGTCCGGTGCATTAAAGCTCTCGTTATGTGTAGAGTCTGGGGAAGGTCCGACCACAAGAGTCTATTGTACGTAGTCTTACCTCGCATTTCTGCTAAAGGCCTTTACAAGTTTGAACCTGTGATCTGGTGATCACATGACAACAACTTAACCAATTACTTTTACGTTCAAATTACACCTCTCTTACAAAGTGTCTTGATTCAATTACCTTTGGGAATGCGGTCGGCCGATCAACGATCATAAACATTAGAGTTAAGGGGTTTTAGAGGATGTACATAGTGAACCTTCTGTGACCCTTACCTGCGGGTGGGGTTTGTGATTGTTGTTTTGTTCCTTTGTTG
>NW_025863717.1:0-3426 GCF_002878395.1 Capsicum annuum
TATTTAACCACCGAAATTGCCCTACCGACCCCAATGACCCTACTAGGTGGCTCATCAGTCTGCCTGGGGTAGCCTCATCTATTTGTATTCCAAAACACGTAAAGTCTCTGGGCTCACCCAAATAATCTGGGCTATAGCACATCGATTTGATTCATAAATGGCCTTTTCACATCGTTTCACCCGTCTGACCACCCAAACTGCCCCGTCGACCCTAATGACCCATACTAGGCCACTCCTCAGCCTCCTTGGGATAGCTCAATTAATTTTCAGCCAAAAACATGCTTGGGCCTTAGGCCCACCCCGATAATCGTAAGTTATAGCACATTAATTTCGCCTGTTTGACCACCCACACCGCCCCATCGACCCCAATGACCCATACTAGGCTGCTTCATAGCCTGCCTGAGGCAGCCTGATCAATTTTTTGCCCAAAATAAGATCGATACTTGGGCCCACCCCAACAACCGTAGGATATAACACATTGATTTAGCCCAAAAATGGTCCGTTCGCATTGTTTCGCCTATTTAATCACCCAAACTTCCCCACTGACCCCAAGGCCCACACTAGGCCACTCCTCAGCCTGCCTGGGGTAGCTCAGTTGATTTTCATCCCAAAACATGTCCGGGCCCTAGGACCACCCTGACACGTGGGCTATAACATATCGATTTGGCCTGAAAATGGCCCGTTTGTGCCGTTTCGCCCGTTTGACCACCCAAACAGCCCTGCCGACCCTTAAAATATTGATTTTTACTGAGTTTATGAGTTTAGTTGGCAAATGGGTGAGTAAAAGTGTTCAGAATACAAATTTCTACAAATACAAAAGTTCAGAAAACTATTTTGACTATTATTTACGATTTCTTAATATTCGTATATGAAGAAAATGACCAATTAATATGAAATGGATGAAGTATTATTATTATTACTAGTTTAATTGCACGTTCCTTGCACACGTAATGTTTGATTAAATAAAATTAAATAATTTTGTTTATTACAGAGATTTTTAGTGAATATAAAAAATTTAACTCACTTTTCAAAGATCCTTCACGTTTTAATATAATAATGTAAACATAAACATATATTTTAGTATAAGAACATATTAACATATTTATTTTATGACCAGTTTCAAGTGGTTGATCGATCATCACTTTTGCATTTGTCATGAAATACCGCTTTCCCTTATTGCCAGAGGACTAAGAGACAACAACAACAACAACAACAAACCCAGTGTATTCCCACCTAGTGGGGTCTGGGGGGGTAAGATGTACGCAGTCCATACCTCTACCTCTGATGAAGTAGAAAGGCTGTTTCCGATAGACCCCCGGCTCAAGGCACGAGATACCACACAAACACATAGTAAAGCACAGAAGCAGATTACATAACATAAATACGGCACCCATAAGTAATATAAAACAGAGGAAAGCAGAGGAAAGCACACAGATTCGTAATAAAACATGGAACATGGAACACGGAATCATAACAAGAATAAAACCCCCACCAAGTAATTCCCTACACTAACGACCCAAACTGGCCATAAATTTGAACCACATTTGTGGTATGATTATTTTTTTTATATTTAAAATCTTTTCTTATTTTTAAAGTCAAATCTTTACAAAATCATTGATTACATTCTTATTACGTACTTAAAATTTAAAAAAAAAATTGGTACTTCTTTAATTTTTCTTATTCTAACGCTTTTATATTTATTTCTAGTTTTTTCAAATCAAATTTAGTTGATTTAGAATTCTTAAACTAATGAAAAATATTAGTTATCATTAATTCTGATGACTTCTAATAAGAAAAAGTTTTACCATAAATATATTTAATCAATTTTCAGGTCATAAATATTTTAAAAAAATAGTGAAAAGACGATTTTGTCTAAAGCAAAGACTTTTAATGAAGAGCAAAAAGTTCAAACAATATTTCTAAGGCCTTTCACACTTTTAATATATTAAAAGTGTATAAATCTTTTAAAAAGTGAATTAAACCTTTTGTCTTTCATTAAATTTTTTTGACAAAATCATTTTTTTCTATTTAAACTATTTTTAGATTATAGATAGATTAAAAGGATACTCCTTCCGTTTAAAAAAGAATAACCTACTTTCCTTTTTAGTTCATTTAAAAAAGAATGACCCATTTTCTTTTTTGACAATACTTTAATTTTAACTTTCTACATGGCATGTTTAGGACCACAAGATTAAAGGAAATTTTGGTACATTTGATACAACTTTTATTTAAGGCCACAAATTCATAAGTCTTTTTTATTTCCTTAAACTTTGTGCCAAGTCAAAGTAGATCATTCTTTTTTAAATGGAGGGAGTATTTCTTTTTTTAATATTTTTATATAGAGTCCTAATACCTAATAAATTTGGAAGGAAGATATTTTCCTGAGATTTTTACATCAAAAAATAAGAAATGAGTCCAAAAACTAACAAAATTTGGAGAAAAAATTTGTTGTGCTTTTGTTATTTACCTTATACGTTATTTTAATTTTGGAGAAATAAATTTTTTATTAAATTTTATTCGTTAAATTTTCCTTTTTTTTCTCCATTTATTATATATTTTATAAATTATTTTTTGGGTATGCAAGGAAAGAAAATTAGGAGTACTTAATTTTCACCGATTATAGTTAATAATATAAAAAATTAAATAATAGTTTATAAAAAAAAGTGAAAAGACAATTTTGTCTATTGCAGAGTTATTAATGAAGGGCAAAATATTCAAACAATATTTCTAAGGCCTTTCACACTTTTAATAAATACTAGTTTAACTGCACGTGTAACGTTTGATTATTTAAAATTAAATAATTTTATCTATTGCGGAGATTTTTAATAAAGTATAAAAGTTCAAATCACTTTTCAAAAATCTTTCACACTAAATATATACACATATATTTTACCACCAAAAGTTTCAAGTGATTGTTGGATCATCACTTTTGCGTTTGTCATATAGTACATCTTTGCCTTGTTGCCACAAACTATGTGAGACGCATCAATTTGAACCATATTTATATTACGATTTCTTTATATATATTTGGAATCTTTACTTATTTTTAAAGTCAAACATTTGCAAAATCATTGAGTACATTCTTATTACGTACTTAAAACGTTTAAAAATCTGGTACTTCTTAAATTTTTCTTATTTTAACGATATTATGTTTATTTTTATATTTTTCAAATCTTCTTAAAATCAAATTTAATTAATTTAGAATTATTAAACTAATAGAAAAAGTATTATTTATCATTAATTTTGATGAAATCTAATAAGGAAAGGTTTTGCTATAAATATATTTAATTAATTTTCAATTCTTAAATTAGGAAAAAATAGAGAAATTCTAATGACTTCTAATAAGGAAAGATTTTACCATAAAAATATTTAATTAATTTTTAACTCTTAAATATTAGGAAAAAATAGTGAAAAGACGATTTTGTC
>NW_025863718.1:0-1072 GCF_002878395.1 Capsicum annuum
GGTCGTAGGTTTTTTACATATAAGCTTCAAAGGTAATATTTTTTTATATTTAATTAGTTGATTAATTATTGACTTATAATTATTTTGTAATTGTGTTCTCCTTTTTATAGAAATTGGGTGGATGCGATTACTTTGATTGGTATGAAGAATGACACCCTTCACAAGCAAATCATGTAATCTGGGGTTTGTTGAACAAAGTCAAGGCTTTTGAAGGGAAACAAAATCGAGCAAGAAGATACTACATTATTGCCGTTATTGCTACTGGTTTGGTGTTGTTGGGCACATGGATATTTAAGCCTAATTACTGAAATTTTCATAGTGGTGTGTGTATTTTCTATTGGTTTGGTGTTGTCGAGCACGTGGATATTCAAGCGTAACTGTTGGAAAATATTAAAAAGATTTAGGCATATGTTGTAAAATTTAGGTCATTTGTTGAAAATTATCAAATAGGTCTTCCCACTGTTGCAAGAGATTAGACTTAGATTATTAGATTATTCATAGAAATAACATTAGCGTAATGCAACAGATGACCAACCTATTGCAACAGGTAAACTATCTGCCAGAAGGGATTAAATATATTTTACAACAGATTGACAATCTAATCTATTGCATTATAAAAAACTCAACTTTCATCAGAAAAAATTATTGCCACTACATGTACATGTAATAAAGTGAAGGGTGACTTGAAATTAAAAATTTCTATTTCACAGGCTCTTCTATATACATAAGCTTCAAGTGTCCAGTTAGTACCCCATAATCCCAGACCTCTTGCAGGTTTGCCACAGCATTATCGCACAGAAAAGTCGTTGGCTCTGCCATTTCTGTGCCGGTCAACAAATATTTGATGTGTGTAAGAGTGTGTGAGCCGCTCGCTTTAGCGGCATCATCTTTTGGAAGGATCATTCCCCTGTTTCGACCTTCAAAATCCTATGATTTCTTCATTAAAACTTCCTTTGGCAAATGATTCATCAGTTTATCCTCCCTCAACAAGATAGGCAACAGCACCATCAGTGGCTCCATGAGGAGAAAAAGATTGAAATCATCGACGAGAGATACGTTGGAGTCATAAATA
>NW_025863719.1:0-1100 GCF_002878395.1 Capsicum annuum
GGTGACTTAATCAGCTTTATTACCACCGTAGGAATAGATCTTTGCACTGATATCAAGCTTAAGAAACAACTTAAGAAAGATAGTACCTCCAAATATGGACTGGGTACCTTCTGCCAAGATTATGGCTTTACCGGCCCTAGCCAAAGACATAAGAAGAAGTCTTCAAAACCTCACAAGAAAACTTCCTCTAGCAAGAAACCCTTCAAAAAGGAATCTTATAAACCAAGTAGGAAGTTTGCCAAAAGGAAAGCCTCTAAGGCTAAAGATACCTGCTGGACTTGTGGCAAAACAGGCCACAGAGCAAAAGATTGCAAGTCTAGCAAGAAGAAGAAGATAAATCAACTAGATCTCTCCGAAGAAGCTAGAGCAAACTTATTTTCTATCATGGAAGGATCACCGGAATCCTCTGAGTCTTCAGACTCCTACACCTCGTCCAGTGATGACTATAGCGACGAAGAATTTATCAACGCCGCTTATGAAACTGATCAGTCCCAGTCCGGACAAGAATGCGACTGTAATGGTACATTCTGCACCTGTACCCGAAAGACTGTCAACGTCATTTCTGGTAATCCTAAAGAAATCCTATTCGATATTATCGAACACATCCAGGATGAAGAGTCTAGGAAAAGGTACCTTCTAGAACTCAAACGACTTATGCTTTCTCACGAAGAGAAACCCCCCAAACCAGTAATTCAACCTTTTAGCATGAAACAGGTTATGTCAAGGTTTGACAAACCTGCTGAACCTTCTATTGCTGATCTCAAAGGAGAGATCTCCACCCTCAAGGGAGAAATCAAAAATCTGAAAATTCGTCTTGATCACATAGAACTTAACACTCTTACAGATCAAGTCCTAAAAAATGTTTCCCTTTCGGAGAACATTTCCCCTCCAGAATCTCCTAAAAATTTCCCAGTCTTTTCCAATGACCAACCTAAAGAACCGGAGCCCAGCTCCTTCCCTGGTTCCGATTCTCCTTCTACGTCCGGCAAAGCTATAACAGCTATCAAGGCTTATAGCGAACATATCGCCGTCAAAATTGTCATCAATAAAGACTTTATTCTTAACAGGGTTGCGCTCTTCGATACAGGAGCAGACAGTAA
>NW_025863720.1:0-1425 GCF_002878395.1 Capsicum annuum
AATGAAAGTATAAAATCCACCTATGCCTTAAAGAATGCATGCAAGGTGTTTGATAAAATGCCTAGGATGCTAGAAATTCCTATTTACATGATTCCATGATATTCACATGACAAGTCCATGTTAGCTATACACTTCAATATGAATTTCCATGCTAATTATGTATTCTTATAGTTGTGGTATAAAGCATGTATGATAATGGAGATGTAAATTATGTACACAAAAATATATCCATGCTTTCCCTTCCATGTTTGAGATGTTGAATAAATACATGAAGTATAATATCCCCAAATCATTACAATATGAACTAAACATTACATGTTGCCGTTCCCTTACGCTTGAACGGTTTCCATGCGATTTCTATGAATAGTATATGTTGTCGAAATGCCCATGATATTAGAATATGAGATTAATGACTTGATTATAAGCATTCCTATTCATGATAGATATTATGATGACCATGTACTTCATGAAATCCCCCACTCATGTATTATGGATTTTTATTAATGGTTGTGTACTCAAGAAATTCAAGTTGTGTCAGTTTCCTTCCATCGAGTCCTGGGGGTACTTGTACCCAAAAAAATATAGCTGTGTGCCTAGAGCCATGTCATGTTTTCCCGATAATCTCAGTCAAGCCATGATCTATAGAATTCAGTCAGTCATGTGACTCAGGAAAACTCAGAAATCTCAGTAATGTCAGTGCTTAATAACCTCAGTAACCTCAGTATTCACAGTCAATCTCAGTAACTTCAGTACTCTCAACCAGTCCGCAAAACTCAGTACATTCCATTAAACTCAGTTTAGCTCTGCTAAACAATACCACTAGTATCAATCTAGCTAATTAGTTCAGTTCAGTTATTTAGTTCAGGTTAGTTATTCAGTTCAGTGTCCTTCAGATGGGAGTAGAAGTTAGCACCGAGTGAACCCAAGGATGGGAACTCACCCGCCAGTTCAGGGTGTGATTCTTAGTAGTCATCCTTGTATTCCAGAACTACGTAGCCAGCATAGGTTGAGACATCTTCACTCGTCAGATTAGGGTTGATGAGGTGGCTTAACCCATTAGTTTAGGGTTCCCACCGTTCTCATTGAGTACCTACCAGTATAGGGTTCTCACAACTGTCCTTACCAGAGGCGCTGTATTGACACCCCTCCAGTTGGGGCAGAGATTGGACCCCAGCTAAGCTATTATAGCGTATTTGGGGTATTTTGGTTAGATAAATACTTCCCACAGTTTCAGTTATAGATTTTAGGACTATCATCTATAGCTACCTAGTCTCAGTAAAGAACTCAGATAGTTCTTCAGATTTCAGTATATCAGGAATGTCAGATACAGTCAACTCAGAAATAAAATTGAACTCAGATAGTTTTCTTCAGATTTAAGGACTGTCAGATATAGTCACTTATGCTATCAATCACAAAAGTTATTAG
>NW_025863721.1:0-3706 GCF_002878395.1 Capsicum annuum
ATTAACACAAAAATGGAGTCCCTACACCGCAAAAATACAAGGTTGGCGGCACCTAACCCATGGCCAAGTCCAAGGTTGGCGACGCCAAGCCTATATCCAACCTTAAGATTTGCAGTACCAAACCCATTGCCAACCTTAGGTTTTGTGGCGCCAACCCTATTGCCAAAACTTTCCACTGAAGGTAGGCGATGGTAAGGCGATACCTAACAATTACCTAGGCTCTACTTTGCGTCGCCTACTTAGTTTTGAGGTCCTTAAACACTCCCAACACCTCCCACAATGTTAATACATGATCTATCATCACTAAGGGGTCCTAAAGATCATTTTAGAAGCATCCAAAAAAGTTTTACTGTAATACCTCGAATCTGGTACCCGGAATGCCACACGGTGCTCATGACCCTGAAGGACCACAAGCTAACCCATGACTGATATCTATAACTAAGCACTGCATAACATACTATATAAATATTGAATAAAAGGCTGAAAGGCCATAAGGTTCAAAAATCTGATAAAGCATAACATTTGGAGATACGGTATATCAATACCAAAACAAAACTGAAATAATGGTCTAAATATGCTATAGTCTGAACATGCTATAGTATGAACATACTAGTCTGAAAGCGTCTAAACTAGCTAAAAACTATGGAAATAATAGGACATCTCCCTAACTAACTTCAGACTACTGAAATAATAAAGTAATAAAATAATCATGCTATCTTGGAATGATGAGGACTCACTTCTAGTCTGGCTACTGAACGTCTGACCTACTAAGGATACTCTGGATCTCATGCTTCTGAACCTATGGTACAAAAGACCATAGCGTAAATGTGTCAGTACATTTTAATGTACTAGTATGCAAGTGAGGTAGGTTGAATGCAAGGGGTTTATATGCATGAACAATACTAACTGACTGAATAAAATGAGCATGAGAATACATGCATGAATACGTGAACTATAACTAAGATCATGACATCGCTGAATCTAAATATTGATAGCATAAGTTTTTGTATAACTGATATACTATTATCTGAATGACTGTGCCTGGCAGTCTTGTTTCTGATGGAACTACCTAAGTTCTGTACTGAGCTGGGTGACAGTATCTGACAGCCCTGAATTCTGTAGAACTATTTGAGTTCTATTAATGAGATTGAGACTGTAACTATAACTATAGACAGTAGTCATCTAATCAACATACCCCAAATAAAGCAATATAGCTGAGTTGGGGTCCAACCTGTAACCCGAATTGGAAGGGTGTCAATACTGCGACACTGGTAAGGACAAGCTGCGACTAATCCCTCATCTACTAGGTACTCTAAGGAGAATGGTGGGACCTCATATAATAGGTTAAGCCACCCCATTGATGTGTGAGCTAATGCTAACACATTTGAGGCTTTTAACTAAGAATAATTGCAAAGTCTTAAGGAACTTTTGTTGTTTTTGATTGTTTTATGTTTGATTTTGCAGTAGAAGCTATGATGAAAGAGAACCAACAAGGATGGAAGAAAAGGAGTTGAAATCTGAAGTAATTCGAATAGAAGTATGGCTGACGACATTTCTGATAAGTCGTCAGCCCTGTGATAAGTTATCAGCTTTATCATAAGCCTCAGACAGAGAATGCACCTGAGTTGAGAGTTGTGACGACATTTTGTGATAAGCCGTCAAGGAGCTGATAGGTCATCAAAGTTGTCATCATCCTAAGGCAGAACATAAGGGCTGAGGTAGAGACTTAACGACAATTGTGATAAGTCGTCAAGGAGTTGATAGGACGTCACCGATTGTCTTCAGCTTTAGGCAGTGAGTATCAAAAGCAAAGAGGAGCTGAAGATATTTGTGATAAGCCGTCAGCCTCCTGATAGGTTATAACGAATGGCATCACCTAATACGAGGAATTTTTGAACTTTCTTATTTTGTTTCCATAATTAGGGTGAACTATTTAAAGCATTGTTTAGGATTTTCTTGAGAGTTCCAAACTTGAGTATTGAGACACGTATTTTTGATATTTTCTCTCTATTGTTTCTTGACTTGAACAAGCAATTATTTTGAAGAGATTATCATCATTATTTTGGTATTACTATTGTGATCTAATCTGAGAATCTCTAATTTCTATTCATCTTGTGGTAAGTTTATCTTTCAAATCATGAATATAACTAGTTGTTTCGATTATTACATCATGAGAGGCTAAATTCCTTTAACCTGAATTATGGGATCTAGGGCTAAGTCTTGATAAGGTGCTGAGTGTTCAAGATTCAAAAGGTGGTAGGAATCCTTGATAATTCTGAGGTTTTAATTATCGTCTATTGGTTGCAAACGATAGATAACACCTGCTTTGATTTGCTTGAGAAAGAAATCAAATATAGTGGGAAATGAATTATTAACAGGGACTTGGAAGCACTAAAAACTTCCATTTAATAATTGACGTTGTAAAAAGGTTGATTAACCTGAGGTAAAATCTAGTCATGAATATAAATTCCCTAAGTCTGAGAGGATTAGGTAATTAAATGCTTAAGTAGGTCGAGCTACATTTAGGCATAACTTTGATAAAGATAACTTTTTGTCCTACCTACTGTGAGAATCTTGAACCACCATTAGCATCTGTCAAGTATCAAAACCCCTAGTGAACAAATTCTAGTTTTTTCATAAACTCTTGATTACAAACACCGAAGCTAAAGTGACCAATAATTATTTGCTAATCTCCAAAATCCCTATTTTATCTTTTTGTATCATTTGTTTGAATTCAAATTGTAGCTATAGTTTCAAATTAGTTTAATCGCTACTCACATTGTTCCCTGTGGATTCGACCCCGACTCCAAAAGTTGGGTAAATATATTGATGACAACCGCCTTGCACTAAATTGACGTGTAAGTTGAGCGTTATAAAAAATGGCGCCATTGCCGGGGAAAGAGAAAGGATAGGGGAGATGGATATCGAGGTCAATCATCCAAAGCACTCTTCTACATTATGTTTAGATGATATCTTGTCTGTGGAATCATTTAGACTAATCGAAGAGTGTGAATATGAGGAGCAAGAATCCTATACTGATGATGAGCTTGATGTTGATCAACCCTTAAATATTTTCTAACCAACCGAACCAACCATGAGGGATAATGCCAAGATTGGGGAAATGGTGCTAGAAGCAAAAGAAGAATCAAGCACAATCCTTGTGAAGACTCTAGTCCATTTCGGGGTACAGATACTAATAGGGATGCTACTTAGGAAGTAAGAGTTAATCATCAGTCAAATCACTTTTCAACATTATGCCTGGTGGATGTGATGCAACGGCGCCATTTTTTATAACGCTCAACTTACACGTCAATTTAGAGCAAGGCGGTTGTCGTCAATATATTTACCCAACTTTGGAGTCGGGGTCGAATCCACAGGGAACAATGTGAGTGGCAATTAAACTAATTTGAAACTATAGCTACAATTTGAATTCAAACAAATGATACAAAAAGATAAAATGGGGATTTTGGAGATTAGCAAATAATTGTTGGTCACTTTAGCTTCGTTGTTTGTAATCAAGAGTTTATGGAAAAACTAGAATTTTGTTCACTAGGGGTTTTGGTACTTGACAGATGCTAATGGTGGTTCAAGATTCTCACAGTAGGTAGGAAAACAAGTTATCTTTATCGAAGTTATACCTAAATGTAGCTCGACCTACCTAAGCATTTAATTACCTAATCCTCTCGGACTTAGGGAATTTATATTC
>NW_025863722.1:0-1615 GCF_002878395.1 Capsicum annuum
ACTTCAATCTTTAAATTTTTACATAAACCCCTCTTATTAACTAAATTTCGTAATTTTCTTTAAAAAGACCAAATTCAATAAAATAATTAATTTAAGTGAAAATAATTAAGAATTTTCATCAACAAATTTAAGAATATATAAAATATATTTATATCTATCAATCATATTTATCAAAATATATTTTTCTCTATTTAATCGATTATGGTTAGATAAACTTATTTAACTCGTGCTTGTAATATTTTTATTCAAATTTTAGAAGAATAACAATCATAATAATTAGTTTATTGTTAATTATTTTATTAATTGAAGACATATAAATTATTTTCTCAACATTTGGTTGTATGTTAGTAGGTAAATTAGTACTTGGGTGATTTTGATAATTTTAAAAAGTTAAGGACATAAAATCATATTTAAAAAAATTCAAAAATCTAAAAAAAATGGAAAATTTTCAAAAATAGCAACTATAGAGCCTTAATTGTAAACTTTATTGCAACAGTTTCATAATTATGAAAAATAGCAAATTGTATTTTGTATTTAAGTAAACTGTTGCTATACAAATACATATACAATAAATTTTACTACCCTTGTTTTACTCAAATTAGTCGAGTTAAATGAGAAATAATTATTCTATTTAATTAAATTCCTATAAATTACTCTTATTTAAATTAGCAGATTCCTTTCCCAAATCAAACTCAAATATGAAGATTATTATTTTCATGATCTTCACAATTTCAAAATATCATTCTCTTATTTCTCTAACTATATTTTCTTGTTAGTTTTTTTATTTTTTTATCTTTTTTTATTTTCTATTTTTTTCTTTCCACTTTATTTTCTCTCTTCTACTTTTTTTTTCCTTTTTTGTTTATTTATTTATTTTTTATTTTTTCCTTTTCTCATATTTTTTTTCGTTTTCTTCTTCTTATTTTTTTAATTTTTTTTGCTTTTGTTTTTGCACTTCTATTTCTAGTTTCTATTTCTCTTTCTTCTTTTTTTTCCTTTTTCACTTCCTTTTTTTTTGAATTTTTATTTTGTCATTTTTATTTTTTCTATTTTTTACTCTTTTATCTCTATCTTTTATTTTTAAAAAACAAATATCTATATCATATATACAGATTCAAAAAATATACAAAATAAATAGACATACAAATCTGCATATGTATTTACAGAAATACATATCTGACTCACATGTATATATAAACATATAAAACACAAAATCTCTATAACAAAAATGACAATTATATACATATATATATATATATGTAATAAAAAAATACATGAGACATATCTTAACAGTAAAAGAATTCAAATAAGTACATATGTTACCCTCTAAAATAACATAGTATGCACAGTTCAAAGACAAATTTAATGCCGTATAAAATACATATAGCTCTGCATATATATTTACAAAATACATATCTGATCCATATGTATATTTTTATTTTATATGAGTCACCTTTATATTTCGCAAATACATATGAAGATATATAGTATAGTTATGTTTGTTACTGTTTAATATAAATATGATATGTATTTCGTAAATACATATGTATATTTTGTCTGTAAATACATATCCAAATCTGTATGACTATGTATTTTATATATTTTTTAAATATGT
>NW_025863723.1:0-1826 GCF_002878395.1 Capsicum annuum
CTTTCTGAATCTCTTCACCTCCCTCATGGGTGAAATTTTTAGATACACTAGGTCACCAACTTCAAACTCAAGGTCTCTCCTTCTAACATCCGCATATGACTTCTGACGACTTTGCAAAATTTTCAACCTTTCCCTAATCAACTTAACTTTTTCCGTAGCCTCAAATACCGAATCAGGACCACTCATAGCCGCTTCACCCATATAAGGCTTCAAACGGAGCCATGTCAATACAAGAGTGGAAACTATTATTGTAAGCAAACTCTATCAACGGTAAGTGATCATCCCAACTTACCTTAAAGTCAAGTGCACAAGCTCTCAACATATCCTCTAAGGTCTGGATGGTCCGCTCATCCTGACCATCGACCTGCGAATGAAAAACAAAACTTAAAAGCACTTGGGTACCAAAACCCTTCTGAAAAGCTTTCTAAAATTATGAAGTAAACTGAGTACCCCTATCCGAAATAATAGACAAGGGAACTCCATGCAGTCTGACTAGCTCTCGAATATATAATCTAGCGTAATCCTCAGTAGTATAAGAAGTATGCACAGACAAGAAATGAGTATACTTAGTCAACCTATCAACCACAACCCAAATGGAATCATGATGGCATTGGAAAGGAGGTAAACCAATCACGAAGTCCATATTTATCTTTTCCCACTTCCAGGTGGGAATACTAAACTCTTGCATCATACCACTAGATCTTTGGTGTTCAACCTTAACTTGTTGGCATATTACACCCTTAGCTACAAACACTGTTATATCTTTCTTCATGCCACTCCACCAATAGATTTCCCGCAAGTCTCGATATATCTTGGTGGCACCAGGATGAATAGAATACCGCGCCCCGTGTGCTTTAGCCATAATCCTCTATCTCAGATCATCAACATTCGGGACACACAATCTACCCTGCAATCTCAACACACCATCTCCCCCTTGGGAGAAAACCTCTACATTTTGGTCCTTGACTGACTCCTTCAGTCTGACCAAACTAGCATCTAAGTATTGCTTTTCCTTCACTTTTAAAACTAAGGAGGATTCAGAACTACTCTGAACCCCTATACTACCTTCAGCAGAGCCAAATAACCTAACCCCCAAACTAGCCAAACGATGTACATCACGATCCAACTCTTTATTACCTTCTACCACATGCGAAACACTATATATCAACGAAAAGATATGAGAGTCCTCTTTCTAATAAAATTAGTTTCATCCAATGTATTATATATATATATATATATATAATACATTATTTGATACATATGATTGATACATAGGTATATGTCTTGATACATATGTATGTGTCTTGATACTTATGATTGATATATAAAATCCACCACCCCACCCCCTCCGTCGTTCGTCCATATAATCACCGTCACCTTGGCTAGCCCACCCCATCATCGTTCATCCTCACCACCACCGCCACTTTAGTCGTTCTCATAGGAAATCTAACAACTGGTTGCTCAATTTTTCCTCTTTTCCTTAATGGATATTAACTTAAAAGATGAAGAAAAAATTCAAAATTGATAAAAAGATTTTAAAAAGACAATAAAATTGGTGAAGAAGTTGCTGTAATGGAAATGGAAAATTATTTCAGTTGATGATAATTTGGGAGAGATTTTAGATGATGAAATTTTGAAAAAAAATGGATTGCATGCGTTAGTTGTAGAGTAAAAGTAGGATGGGTTTTTGTTCATATGTATCAAGAGTAAATCCGATATTTTAAGTAACTGTTTAAAAGGTAAGAGATTTTAGGTAATAATATCTCTTAATTTTGTGGCTTTGTGTAATTTTTTCATAAATAAATTCTGTCTAAATGGTCATTTTC
>NW_025863724.1:0-1049 GCF_002878395.1 Capsicum annuum
GGATGCTATATTTGCATATGCAAAATATGGTATTATTATACATTATTCGATACTGCATTATATTTATCTTTCACAATAATAAAATTTTACTATATATTATTTATTTCTTTTTAACTTGATACATATTGACCCAACACAAATTCTAAGAAAATATTCATTAGAAATTTATTTTATTAAATTAAATTTATTAATTTTTTTACTTTAAAAATTTAAAGTTTAGTTTAAATATTAGTATTTGTATATAAGAAAAAAATAATTTTAAAATTTAAATTTACAAAATTAAATAAATAAATAAAAATATTAATTTTCTATAGTAAAGTCAATTAAAATAATAAAATTGATTTACTTTAAATATTTAGTTCTAATTAATTAAGATAATTTTTATTTTTTCATGATTTATGCTGCACCGATAAAATTTTGAGAGTTGAATAAAATTTTTATCTATTATTAAAAAAGTATTTTAACTTGTTAATTATTATAATTTATAATAATTTTTATGTAATTATCAAATAATATATTTACTCTCTGTGTCCCAATTTATGTGGCTTCGATACAATTTTGAGAGTCAACTAAAATTTTCATATATCTTTTAAATATTTTAAGTTGTTAATTATTATGATTTGCATTACTTTTTTTTTTATCTCAATTTATGTGGCATTGCTAAAATAATGAGAGTCAATAAAATTTCTATATGTGGTAACAAATTATTGTGATTTGTGATAATAAATTGGTTTTGAACATGATAGCTAATTAAATAAATAAATAAAATTTACTTTCAATATGTAGTTATAGTTAATTAATATAAATTAATAGAATATATTAAATATTTAAATCATTATGATGAAATAATTAAATTATTATATATTGAGGCATGATATGTAATTAAGTTGGAATAGAGGATTTTTTTGGTTAGAGTCAATAAAATTTCTATATGTCTTTTAAATATTTTAAGTTATTAATTATTGTGATTTGTGGTAACAAATTAATTTTGAACATGATAGACAATTAAATAAATAATTTTTTTTACTTCCAATATGTAGTTATAGTTA
>NW_025863725.1:0-1577 GCF_002878395.1 Capsicum annuum
TAGCTATGTACTATGAAATATTATTGATTGATTAAATTTATATGTCAATAATTACAATACAATATAAGTGTATCTTTAATATCTTTATTAAAATAATATTGATTTATTAACTTATACAATAGTTAAATTAAGTAAAATATATTAGTTATTTTTAAAAAAAAATTTATTAATTACTGGCTAATATATACATTGACGAATATATTAACTGTAAGTATATTAGTGATATCATTCATAAATATTAGTGAATGATATATTAACATATATTTTGACAGCTATATTAAGTAGAAATGTAATAATAGTATTTATGAAAGTATTATTGATTATTAAGATATACAAGATAATAATTGCAAATAAGTACATAAGTTGCATTTTTTAAAAATTATTATCGATTGTTAGTTTATTCGTCAATATTAAAATAAGTGAAAGTGCATATGTGATATTCTTAACAAAAGTTACTATTACTTATTGGTTAGCTTACACGTTAACGACTTAATTAAATGAAGTGTACTCGTGTCATTTTTAAAAATGTTATTGAAAATTAACTTATTAATTAATAATTATGTTAAGTAGAAGTATATTATTTGTATCATTAAGTAATGATAATAATTGATTATCTTAAATTTTGATAATTATACAAGTATAATTATATTAGTAATATTTTAAAGAAATATTATTAATTGATTAACATGCATAAGATAGCAGTTTTTATGTATTTCTCTTTGTAGTTACTTGTTCATATTCTAATAAATAGAATTGGGGTCAAAGCTGACTCCACATTACCCATTTAAGCCGGCTTAAAAAATATATAAAATACAAAAGTGAATTAATGATATTTTACATTATGTTATTAATTAATTAAAATAAAAATGCATTAATGATATCTTTAAGAAATAGTATTGATTGATTAACCAACGTCAATAACTATAACAAGTAAAAGCGTATTTGTAATTTTCCTGGCAAATCTTATTGATTGATTAATCTATAAATTGATGATTATACTAAACGAAGTATATGAATGGTATGCTTAAGAAATACTAGTAACGAACAACTTATATTGACTCATTTTATTTTTTATTTATCACATTTTGTTACAAGAGTCAATTTGACAAATTTTCAAAGCTATATTGATTTATATTTATTTAATTTTTAATTAAAAATTTAAAAGTTAGAAATAATAAGTAAAATACTATAACATGTAATGTATGTAATTATTTTCTTATTAATATGATGAATAAATACACCTTAAAATATGGATCAAAAGTTAATCTAATTTTTAATGGTATTCTAATTATATTTAATATTTTTTTTATTCACATATACTTTAAAAATATTATCAACTAAAATTATAGTAGAAATTATTTATTTAATAAAAACAAAATTGAAAAGGCTTAAGTTAAAATCTTAAAATGAAAATCGCTCCTTGTTTCTCCCTTCTCCCTCCATTATTTTTCCTCTTTTTTCAGATATTTTTTAAAAAGTAAAACTTGGATTAAATTTTAATTTCTCAAGAAAACCCTAAATTATAATCTTATCTTTCTCTCTGAAGTTGCCTACTGCCGAAGCTTTCAAGGTAACTT
>NW_025863726.1:0-4359 GCF_002878395.1 Capsicum annuum
TTACAATCTATTAGTCTATTCTACCTTCTCACATCAACTCTACTTACCTATTCATACATTTAGACTACTTACAAAATCCCATAAACATCACAAAGTTTTCCCTAAGTTAGTCTATACTTATAACTTATTGGCTAATCTACCCCTTTTCATTCACAGCATAAATGATTTCTACAACTACCATAGTTATCCATTCTGAGCTCCTTCCGTATTTAAATAAATTATGATCATAACAAATCACTTCCTCCACAGACTACCATGCAATCTACAAATCTTGCTACAACATTAGTCACTTACTAAAAAAGGAAACCCACCCCTCAATCAAAGGTTATACAGCTAAACTAGCTTTTTTATGCAAAAGTCACCTTCACTCTAACTTATAAACTTATAACTTTATATCATTAACTTTTGGACTATCTTACTTATCATAGGCTATGACACCTTATCACATACTACTACTCTGGTGGAAATACTGTTCCAACATTCTGACACATATCACTACCCTTAAGCATGATATCTGCAACAAGGATTTTGAAAGGGACTGATTACACTTTGTACCTCAGCTAAAAGCACGATATCATTAAGATAAAGGTATACACTCGAATCAATACACTTGATGCACTAATGGACTCCTCTCAAGTCCTTGTGCAATTTCATAAATTTTGACGACTCAATCGAAAAGGACCGCATCGTTTAAAATCTAAACTTTTGCATTTGAATCGCCTCGACAATGAGACATAGCTAATAATATTAGAGTACAGAAGGAATTTGGATAACTTCCATATGGAAAATACAATGGCAGGATCTAGAGTATGAAAGAATGGGAAACATCTCTTAAATGCCTCGTAGCTTCCTCCTTATAAGTGTGGCGTGCTACACACCCATACAAAGGACTCTACTCGACACGGCTTCGTAGACACCCTAGGACCATGAATCATGCTCTGATACCAAGCTTGTCACAACCCAATCCGAGGCCCTGGCCGTGATGGGCATCCTAAATCGTGAAGGCCCAAAAGACCCCTTAGCATACTATCATAAGTATAATCTATACATAAATCAAAGTGTGGAAGATATAATTATATTCAATGGAAACTTATAATCTGAAATGTATCAACGAAATTATAACAATACAATACTTAAATTTAGTTCTACACCAGTCTACGAAGCCTCTACTGAATTGAAAATACTAGTTTGACTGAACCGAGACAAAGCCCATAGCTGGACCGTAAAACTGACTGAGATTACATATAGATAGAATGACTTCTGGTGTAAGGGAGGCTCACCAAATTCTAGAAGTCTGGGAACAATCTACTACTGAGCAAGACCCCGAAACTAAGCCTTTGAACCTGTAGATAGGGGATCAATACTTGAAAGTATTGGTATATAGAACTAGCCAAAAATAACATATACTTTGATAACATAATTGAGATCTTTTTTGGAAATAATTTAGCATAATGCAAATATAAAAACACATGGGCATAATTTTAAAAGCTTCAAATCATTCTTGTAAAACAATGACTCCACTCTTTGCTTTAATTTTGAGCTAGATGGTACACCCTACATCTCTGATTACCCATAGACTATATGGGTCTACCATTAACTCAATGGTCAAGCCCCCAACCCAAGTTTGCCGCAAAGGTTAGAGTCTCTGATTCTGATTCGCCAAAAGGCATATGGCCAGCATATAATATCTATATTTCAGGATATAATGACCTGCATCGGCAAAACACGATTTTGGGAAATGAGTTAGCTAAACTCGTGCCTTCTTTGGGTACCATCTAACTTCTCTTACAACCTAATTTTAGCCTTTAAAAACATGCATCTTACTGAAATTCTGATCTGGAGTCTGAAACGTTTGGATTTTGTTCTATTCTGAATCTATCATGGCACTTATTTGATTTGGTATCAGCATACCACGACTTGTAAGTCATATCAACCATATCATATCATGTCTTAGTCCTCTTATTCGAAAACATGGCATTGGACCACCAAAACATTCAATCAATATAAGAGAGTTCTTATTTCAAAGCATGTAAAACTCATGCAAAATACTCCCTTTTTCAGTACCTTAACATAGGGTGTTAATCTCTTTCATCAAACATATGCAATTTCTTTATTAGGACACAAAAACATTTACAAATTAATAAAACACCCCCTCATTGGATTATAAAGCAATGCAAATCCATAATTGATAGTGAAACATTTAAACTCGAGCTTTTAACCATTCGTATAAACAATCGTAACACATTAAGACAATAGATTTCGTAACAAGAGAGTAAATTCTATAAATCATGGTCTCATATAAGTTCTCAAAATCATAACATCCATACACATGAACATAATTCAATTTTAGGGAAAACCCCATAGTTTAAACAAAATTTTATCATAAAATGGGGTTCCCAATGCATGCTCTTTAACAATTTCCAAAACTCATAATACATACATACATACATACATAATCTAGGCTTGTAAAAGCATTAAATGTTATGCCCATGAAATTTAGGATAGTCCTATATACCTTTTGATGGAGAAAAATCAAAGTAGACATAGAGAAATTGGACCCCTAAAGCTTAAATTCCTCAAATCCTAGGTAGTTTCTCCTTTCTTGCTTAAGAAAGATGATTTGGGGATTTGAGAAGGGATATAATGTGTTTTAAGGCCCTAATTCTGTCCATATATGATTAGAAACAGTTATAGGATGGTAAAAGACCTTATTACCATTAAAATAACTCAAAACTGAGCACTTTTGGACGCTCGAGAAAGGCTTAGCAGTGCACAGCCAAAGCCAACCTCAGGGTTGGCGGCACACAGTCAAAGCAAACCCATTCCAATGGCATTTGGCGATTCCCTTGTGGCACGGGCCCAACGCGGACCCTGGATAGGGTCCCATTCAAATACTCATAAATTTTGACTCCGTACTCAGATTGACGAACGGTTGCTGGCGTTGGAAAGCAGACTCAAATGGAATTAATTTGATATATTATAGGACACATAACTCCTTATATTCTAGGAGTAATGGTCGCTGGAATTTGACCCAATAAAAATCATCGATTAAAACTCAACCGGTAAGAAAGTGCTTAACTTAACTTTGAGCTAGGAGACTTTTATGATGTATACTCATCCTCAAAGATGTTCTCACACTAAAAAATTGTTACACAAACTTATTTCCAACTGTAAATCATTGGATTCGGGTCTATATACATCGAAAAGATGGTTTAACTTTAGCCCAAAAAAGCATGGTGTTACATATCAACTTCCCCCACCAGTAACTATGTTGTCCACGGCCACTCAACGCCTGCAAACTATCTCCTCCGCTTCAGATGGTGTCTCTCCACAATCAAGTAACATTCCTCCTCCTCCAATCTCAACTTCTACTCCTTCACCCACTGCACAAGTTCCACAAAAATAGACTATTTCTGCTTCTTCAGCACCTTAAACATTGCCCTTACAACCACTTATCATGTATTGCAGACGAGAAATACCACCCAATCTTAGCTAAACTCCACATAATCCTCACAATCCATCTACTCTGGCATAAAATCAACCACAAATGGCTTCTCTCCTCCCCCAACCAGCAGCTTCTCCTACCCAACCTGACCCACCAACCTAACCCCAGCCAACTATCCAGCTACCAAAGTACACCCAATGACCACCATCTCACAAACTAATAGCCTTAAACCTTATTAGTTTCTTACAACCACTACACCGTCTCCAAAAATACCCACAACCTATAATCAAACCAAGTTAATTTCCTAATGGAATTTGTATTAGAAGCTGAATTTGATGCTCTTGTTTGCAATCATACTTGGTATTTGGTTCCATGTGATTCTGGATTGTAAGTGGCTATTTTGCATTATACATAAGCCTGATGGTTCTGTTTGAAAGGTACAAGGCTTGTTTGATTGCCAAGGGATTTACTCAATGTCCAAGACTTGATTATCATTCCACCTTGAGTCCGATAATCAAGTCTGCTACAGTTCGTCTTGTCTTGACTATTGCCACTCAACTTGACTGGCCTGCTCATCAGCTGGATGTTAATAATGCTTTCTTGCAGGGTCATCGAAGAAGTTTACATGCGTCAGCCACCCGAATTTGAGAATTCTAAAAATCTTACCCATGTATGTTGTCTTCAAAAGTTAATTTATGGTCTCAAACAGGCTCCTCGTGCTTGGTACACATAATTTAAAAAATGTCTCATTACTTTAGGTTTTATTTAATCACATTCTGATTCCTCTCTCTTCATTATGCATAAGTTTGATTCCTCGCTCTTCATTATGCATAAGTTTGGATTCACTGTATATATTTTAGTTTATGTGGATGATATTTTAATGAGTGGTAATCACAAACAAGGTGTTCGTTCTA
>NW_025863727.1:0-1307 GCF_002878395.1 Capsicum annuum
TTTCACCCTCAAATAGATGGACAAGCAGAACGTACCATCCAAACACTTGAAGATATGCTACGAGCTTGTGTAATAGATTTTAAGGGCAACTGGGATGATCATTTACCTCTTATTGAGTTTGCCTACAATAATAGCTATCATTCAAGTATCAAAATGGCACCATATGAAGCTTTATATGGAAGGAAGTGTAGATCACCAATAGGATGGTTCGAAGTAGGTGAAACTCTTTTGTTCGGACCAGATCTTGTTTATCAAGCCATAGAGAAGGTTAAAGTAATTCAGCAACGACTGAAAATAGCCCAAAGTCGATACAAGTCATATGCGGATAGTAGAAGGAGAGGGCTAGAGTTTTCTATAGGTGATTGGATATTTTTGAAGGTATCACCAATGAAAGGGGTAATGAGATTTGGCAAGAAAGGGAAGTTGAGTCCATGTTATATAGGCTCGTATAAGATCACTCGAAGGTTTGGACAAGTTGCATATGAATTAGAGCTACCCCAAAAGCTCTCAGCAGTACATCCGATATTTCCAACGATATAAAGATTTCCAAAAACGGATAGGTTTCGGATATAATCGAGCATGTTCGAAACTATAAAACGGTGGCCGGGATATTTTGAAATAGTAAATGTGCAGGAAAATTTCCTACACACAAACTACTGAGGCCAGCCAATTTTTTGGGTCAACTTTGAATGATCATAACTCCCTTAATATAATAAACTGAGAAAGCTGCGACCTATGAAAATAAATATCTTTGAGTCTTCTTTCTAATGCAATTTGTTTCATCCAAATTCAACGTCTGAGTAACGAGTTATACTCGTTTTACTTTAGCCTATCAAAATAGATTTTTAGGGTCAACTTCAAACAACCATAACTCCTTGTACAGGACGAACTGGGTGGCCTACTTTATATGAAATGAAATCCCTTTGAATTATCCTTCCAATGATACTAATTTCACCCAAATCTGATATCGGAGCAAAGAGTAATGGTCGATCTACTTTAGCTTATCAAAACAGTCCACCAAAGGACAGATTTGACATTATCTAAATTTTAAAGGCATTTTGGTCATTTTCTATTATATTATGGACGGGAATATGTGTATATATACCTATATATGAGTTCAAAAACTCATTTTCATCATCAATCATTGAGGAAGAACAAACCCTAGCCAAATTTGATCTTTAAATTACTTTTGATTCAACCGTAGAAATTCCAAAGTAATCCGATAACTGCGTTTGTCATCTCGAGAGCTTCGAACAGCAACTATTATTTGTGCAAACAGGATTGCATAATAAAGAGGTGAATTCTAA
>NW_025863727.1:1407-2227 GCF_002878395.1 Capsicum annuum
TAAGGTATGAATATTGTTTGACTTTGTTCTTTTCCATATGTATATGTGTGATAGAGGATTATATGTATTAGTTGTTATTGAAAGGTGATGGAAATAGAATTATGGACTATTTTGCATGGTTTGGATATATCGAATTGTGGAAGGTGGATATGGTAATTGAGTTATAGAAGGTGGATATGGTAATTAAGTTATGGAAGGTGGATATGGTGATATACTATTGAATTGATGATTATTTATGTCTATGGCTCAATTTGGTTTAATGGATTGGTTGGAAGGATAAATGAATCCAAACTTGATATTGGAGGATGTTGTATGAATATGCATGACATATGAATGTAATTGGAGTATAAAAGGGTTAAAGTGACACCATTTATGGTGTAATTAAGGCTTACTACTTAACCACTAGTTTGGTGAATTCAAATAATTAAATTGTAACGTTTGGTTGCTAATACTAGATTTCTATATATGTTCATTGTAGATAAGTAATCCGAAAAGACGGGAAGTTCATTTGGGACTAGTATTGAACGTTGACAGTCAGGTATGTAAAACATACTCTATACCATATCTTTGGCATGAAAGTTAACAATTATTCTATTAAGAAAGTTTCCAAAGTTATTCAGCAACATGTGATCCATAATGGTTTTGTATGATGTCCTACGTTACCAATGAACTTGTTTCCACCCTACAAGATGTCAAGACATTCCAATACTTGCTTGTTTTTCAAATCTTACATGTTTATTGCACTAATGAATGTCAGAAGGTATCTGGTTACTCAAATAAGATCCATGTGCTATTAATGACTCCAAAACGTTTCATTGAT
>NW_025863727.1:2327-2830 GCF_002878395.1 Capsicum annuum
AAACGTTTCATTGATATACCAATAAGTTCCTACTTCATTGTTATGGCGTTGATGACTCCAAAACACTTCATTGATGTGCTAATGAGTTCTTACTTCATTGTTATTGCATTGATGGTCTATTTATATATCTCTTATTGATGTATCAGTATTTCAAAGTATCAAAAATGCGGTGGCGACCGAAATAACAATCTCAAAGATTAATTGAACTAAGTGATGAAAGTTCTCTCTTATCGGGTGGTATCCTAGGGGCATAAACCTATCATGGGTCGATCCCAGTTGATATGTACTAGAGGCAGCCTAATGGTCACAGTACAGTACAATAACGATTACAAAGATGATAAGAACGGAGTTAAAGTGATTGAATAAATACAATGTACAGGTTGACACAAGTTCTAGTAAGTGTGGTCCACTCCTATTATGATTTATTCACTTGTTTTTGATTTCTATTGAGCTCCTATATCATATGTGATTATCTATAGCTTTACATACTCAGTACATATTTC
>NW_025863727.1:2930-4615 GCF_002878395.1 Capsicum annuum
AAGGTCTATTACTTGGTTCCTATTGATGTATCATTGTTTAAAAGTATAAAAAATGTGGTGGCGACCGAAATAACAATCTCAAAGATTAATTGAACTAAGTGATGAAAGTTCTCTCTTATCGGGTGGTATCCCAGGGGCATAAGCCTATCATGGGTCGATCTCTATTTATGTGTTTATGGGTGGTATCCCAGGGGCACAAGCCTATCATGGGTCGATCCCAGTTGATATGTACTGGAGGCAGCCTAATGGTCACAGTACAGTAACGATTACAAAGATGATAAGAACGGAGGTAAAGTGATTGAATAAATACAATGTACAGGTTGTCACAAGTTCTAGTAAGTGTGGTTCACTCCTATTATGATTTATTACTTGTTTTTGATTTCTATTGAGATCCTATATTATATGTGATTATCTATAGCTTTACATACTCAGTACATATTTCATACTGATGTCCCCCACGGGGGACCTGCATTTCATGCTGCAGGCACAGGTACCTCAGCTCATACACTGCACAAGTAGGAGCCAGGATATCCAACTACTTTTGGTGAGCTCCAGTTTGCCTCGGGGATTTCCGTGTCATATCCAGTCACTTTTGGTGTTGTATAGAAGTTAGTTATATGGCGGGGTGTGTCTCGACCTTAGTTAAACTCTGTGTATTGTCTAGAGGCTTTGTAGACCTAATGTACAATCAAGGTGGTGTTTTGTTAATAGACCTGATGGCTCTGACGACCAAGTATTGTATATACATATATATGTGTGCTCGAGCTTATACAGGTGATTATTTCCTTTTATATGCGACATGATGCTGTCCGAATTTCGGGTTGTCATAGAGGTATGCATGGGAAGTATAAGGTTATGAGCTGGTTCTCCAGGACCTCCTTGATTACGAGTGCTAGTCCGCCCCAATAGAATTTGAGGCGTGACAGAAACAGAGGATAGAATGTCTGGCTCCCCCATACTAATCCTATTAGGCAACAAATCCAAGGTCCACTAACTTTCCAGGAGGTGGACCTTAAGGTCGTAGGAGCTACCACCAATGGAACTTGAGATTGGAATAAACTTTCATTCGATCTGCCTCCCCAGATTCTCCAAACCCTCAATGAAACCACCCCCCTCCTATAACTGACAGAAATGATCACCCTTACTGGAAGCTCACTAGTAATGGGAAATTTACTACAAGCAGTATCCATGAGGCCATCACTAACACTACAAACAGTCAGGGAAACCCAGACGACATGAAATAATTCAAAGCCATATGGAAAGCCACGACCCCTAACAAAGTCAAGACTTTCCTTTGGCTCCTCAAGCATGGAAAACTCCCAACAAATAAACACCTCAGTAAAATAGGCATGAACGTTAGCTTTCTTTGCCAATTCTTCAAAAAATGAGATGGAAACTCTTTCCCACTTATTCTTTGAGTGCACCAATGCAATCAGTTTCTGGGAAACCCTTCAGAAACAAACTACCAATCCCCCCATAACTAACCTAACCATGCTGAATAGAACCAGCTGGATCAACTGCTGGATGGATGCAAGAGACATACCCTTCAATGCCTACACCACCAGGTGCAGTATCATTGCCCATAGTCTTTGGTGCATATGGAACACCAGGAACAACAACTTTTTTAACAATAAGAAAGAAGCCATCAGTGTCCAAATGACCATCAATCATATAATTGAGTATAA
>NW_025863728.1:0-3341 GCF_002878395.1 Capsicum annuum
TAGTTAGCACGTGAACATGAATGCAATATAAGAGCAATCTATTTAAACAGATCTATTATCTGTGGCACCAGATAAATTTTTTGTTGCAACAGTAGACTCATGTTGCCCGTAATATAAATCAAATAGATGAGTTTCTGTTGCAACAAATTAATAATCTGTTGCACCAGATTAGTAATCTGTTTCAACAGATAAATAATCTATTGCACCAAAATATATATCTGTTGCAAAAGAATATTTATCTATTGCAATAGATAATTATTCTGTTGCAACAGATGAATAATCTGTTTCAAACAACAAAATGTAGCTTCTATCACAAACCCAACAAATAACTCAACTCATATATTGATATCTTCCTATTGATACTGGATTTAAATTATTTCTTAATTGTAGACGTGTCATTCATTGAGAAAAAGAAATAGACAACATGAAAATTAAATAAGAATTAAAACGTCAAACGCATCAAACATAAACTTTTTATTAAACCGTAGACCCAGCGATGGATCGTCGCGCCCACCGTTGCATATTTAGTTCAGTTATTTTAAGTCATTTTTAAAAAGGGCTTTTCGGTCTTCTACCACCCTTTCTAATACCTAATAATATCAGATCAAGGCTCATAAGTTCATTATCCATCTACAATATCAAATTAGGGTTTTGTCTTAAAGATAATCTCCAAGAACAAGATCCAAAACCCTTCTTCAAGAAACTAAGAGAGTCCAAGTTCTTCAAGTCCAAGAACTTCAAGAAACTCACAACCCATGTATGTTATGTGTTGATTCACGGGTCCATTTCACACATGAAGCTCAAGACTCTCTTTTCAAAATCCAAGATTTGTGTATTTATGAATGTTTATGATTTAAAATGAATTAAAATTCATGTTCATGATGTGTGGGGTTTTGATTCATGTTTGAAATTACATATTCCAATGATTGACCCTAGAATGTGGTGATTTGTATAATAATCACGATAAACCCTTAAATTTATATATCTTTTGACCATGATTATTAGATGTGATGATGATTGTATAACCAAAGTATGCTCTCCATGTGTTCGATTAAATGCCTATGTGAAGAAAAAGTTCCATACTAGTATGATAATATGAAATACCTATTTATGTACAAGTTTATGCATGTCTAGTGTTTGATGAAATATCTTAGTCAATAAATTATGGATATATGTGTAGCCATTGTGGTGCTTCAGAACTTGTACTGCATGAAATCTCCAACTTATTGTATTATAGATTGTGATGTTGGTCGTGTATTCAAGAAAGTCATGCTTTGTTAGTTTCCTTCTATCGAGTCCTGGGGGTACTTGTACCTGAAAATTTAGCTATGTGCCTAGAATCAGTGTCATGTTTTCAAGATACTCTTAGTCAAGCCATGATCCATAGAATTCAGTCAGTCTCATGACTCAGGAAAACTCAGTAATCTCAGTAGTATTCTATCAGTCAACGAAACTCAGTTAACTCAATCCAGTCAGTTCAGTTAATCATGTTCAGTGTCTATTCAGATGGGAGTAAAAATTAGCATCAAGTGAACCCAAGGATGGGAACCCACCTGCTATATGAGGGTGTGATTCTTAGAAGCAATCTTTATAATTCAGAACTACGTAGCCAGCATAGGTTGAGACATCATAGCCTGTTATATGAGGGTAGATAAGATGGCTTTACCTATTATATGAGGGTTCCCACTGTTCTCACTAGAGTTACCTGTTATATGAGGGTTACTCACAGATTGTCCTTACCAGTGGCGCGGTATTGGCACCCTTCCAATACGGGATACAGATTGGACCCCAACTGATCTATATTGCACTATTTGGGGCATGTCGGTTAGATGACTACTTCCCACAGTTTCAGTCACAGATTAGGACTGACAGATATAGTTATTCAGTCTTAGTAATAGAACTCAGATAGTTCTTTAGAATTTTAAAACTGTCAGCTACAGTTAACTTAGAAAAGTACGGAACTCTGCAAGTTCCATCAGAAACTAGACTGTCAGATACAGTCACTCCATATTAGGTATTTAGTTATACAGTTATCAATATCTCATGTTATCAGTACTCAGACTCAGTAATCATGTTATCATGAACTCAGTTACAGTTATTATGTATTCATACATGCATTTTCACGTTCATGTTATCCAGTCAGTTAGTATAGCTCATGCATGTGAACCCTTTGCATTCAGCTTACCTCACATGCATACCAGTACATTCAATCGTACTGATGCATTTGCGCTATGGTGTTTTATACCATAAGTTTAGAAGCACGAGCTCCAGAGCATCAGTAGCATTCTAATCTCGGTAGTCAGAGTTAGCAGTGAGTCCTCATCAATTAAGGACATGACCATTACTTTATTATCTCATTAACTAATTTATTTCAGTAGTTGGAGTTAGTTAGGGACATGTTCGATCAACTCCTTATTCAGACAGTTGATAGGCTTTTAGACTAGCTTGTTTAGGCAGTTATTTTAGTTATTTTAGTATTGATATACCATATCTTCATATGTTATGTTTTATCAGATCTTTGAACCTTATGGCCTTTCAACCTTTATTTCTATATTTATACAGTATATTATGCACTATACAGGTACAGATACCAGTCATGGGTTAGCTTATGGTCCTTCGGGGTCATGAGCACCGTGTGGCATTTCAGGTACCAAAATCGAGGCGTTACAAACTTGGTATCAGAGCCTAAGGTTCAATAGAGTTCTAGGAAGTCTAAAAGCCACATCTAGTTGAGTGTTGTGCATGGGTGTGTTGTGCGCCACATTTATGTGCAGGAGGCTATAAGATGTTTTAGGAACAGTTTTCCTTCTTTTAGTATTCATGTCATGGAAGTGAGCATAATCTTAAGTCAATCTCTTAGTCTAATCCATTTCTCTCTTTATTCTACAGAACATGCCTCCTAAAAGAAGAAATGGTAATTAGCCAGCCCCTCAGCCCGAAGATTCTTTGGGCGAACAAGTCTCTCATACAGAGTTTAGAGCTAAATTCACTACTCTTGCTCAGTTAGTTGCTGCTCAGAATGAATGACCAGCTATCATTCCATCCAACCCAGTGGCCAATTCAACTGCAGCCAGGATTCGAGACTTTACCTGAATAAATCCTTCATTCTTTCTCGGGTCTAAGTCAGATAAGGACCCTCAGGAATTCATCGATTAGGTTCAAAAGGTTATAAACATTATGGGGTTACTTCTAGTGAGAGCACTGAGCTAGCTCCATATCAGTTGCATGATGTTGCTCATACTTGGTTTAAACAGTGGAAGTCAAAAAGGCCAGATAATGCAGGGCCTATTGAGTGAGAGGAGTTTGTCACCGCATTTTTAGATAGTTTCTTTCCCTAAAAG
>NW_025863729.1:0-1475 GCF_002878395.1 Capsicum annuum
CCTTCATTAAAAGACTCTTCTTTAGACAAAACTGTATTTTCACTATTTTTTAAATTTATTATTTATTTATTTTTTATTATATTAACTAGACTTCCTAAAATATATGGGACTCCTAAAATATATGGTAGGAGAATTAATTAATATTTTTCATACTACTGTTCAAGTAGAAAAATACTCCTAAAATATGACTAATTTATTATTTATTTATTTTTTATTATGTTAACTAGACTTCCTAAAATATAAGGGACTCCTAAAATATATGGTAGGAGAATTAATTAATATTTTCTTTTCTACTACATTTTATAAAATATATGGTAGGAGAATTAATTAATATTTTTCTTTCTACTGTTCGATTAGAAAAATACTCCTAAAATAGTACTCTATTAAGGAAATACTCTATAAATATTAATTATCTTATTATTTTTATTTTAATTTACAGTTGTTAGATAAATGTGGGCCGGCTTTGAATTTTTTTTAGGTAAATGTTAGGTTTAATTATATTATCGTAATATCTATATTAATTTGAATTTTTTATTTAATATATATATATTATATAAAAATAGTACATGTGTATTTTTTATTTTTAAAATAAAAATACATAAAAATAGTTATATAAAATATATATTATTTAAATGAAAATGGGGTGGGGGTGGGGCATTTTCTATTTAATATATATATATATATATATATATATATATATGTATATATATTATTTATATATAAATATATATTATTTAATATTTATATATAAAACATAAATATATATTTTTTGCTTTTTAAAACAAAAATACATAAAAATAGTATGTGTGTGGGATTTTTTAAAAAAAAAATCCTAATTTCTTACGTGGCAATGACCTAGCACTGATGTGGCACTGATTTAGCACTGACATGACGCGTGTGTAACCCACTCTCCGTTGTGAGAGTAGTATTCAGTTTTGAGGGGTGAAACAAATACACTTTACAGATGTTATGGGGGATAAATAAACAAAAATTAAGTTTAAATGCTAAAGTGAGTTTAGAGGACAAGTTCAAGGGGAAAAAGATGTCTTTTCTCTTCTTTTTTTTTGGTGAATTGACTTACATGTGAGGAAAAAAAATGCAAGGGTACATTCTAGGGGTAGTACACTTTATTAAAGATAAGATAATAATATCCTTCTAAAATAAGATATAACTCTTCTTAGTAGGAAGAGGTCTACCAAGATTTTTCCGATATGAATTCGCATTAGTCGAACATAAGAGCTAAGAGGGGATGAAAATCAAGTGGAAAATTAAAAGAGGATTATTTTTGTACCGTGACTATTATTATTGTTGTTGTTGTTGTTGTTATTAATATTATTATTATGATTCTTTTTCATTTTGATAAATTATTTTACAATTAAAGAAAAAAAATCGATTCTATATTGAAGATTATGTTATTATTTGGGAACACTTGACCCTAACAACAAATTTAATGAATTCACATTAATCGAGTACTT
>NW_025863730.1:0-2403 GCF_002878395.1 Capsicum annuum
CTTGATTCTTTTATTCTAGGCGGACTTCTGGGATAATATTATCTTCTCCATTATATCTCGGATAGTGATGATCTGGATATTTGTGTCCAATTATCTTGCAATATCTTGTTAATAATCCGTCTGAAATAAATCCTTCCCTAATTGGTCTTGCATTAGATTATTTTTCTGGGTTAAGTAACGTCATTATCCATTGTCTAACATCTTCCATATCTGCTTGTCGTAGTTCTTTTGAATTTGAATAAATCATCTGATGGTCTGTTGAATAATAGCTCCATATTGGGTTTCCATTGGTATAATTATTTGCTAATTCTTGAATAATTATAGCTAGTCCAATAAGTCGTTTATTTGCATAGAAATCAGGTATCTCAATTCTGGGTATCTCTGGCTGCTGCACAATATCTTCTGGTATAATCATATGTCTGGTTAATCCTATTTTTACAACTTGTATAACTGATTTGATCTCGTCGTATAATATCTTTGCTGGTTTAGTATAACGCTTTATATAAAATAGATTTCCTTTGGTTATTCTTTTATAGGTGGTGAATATTTTATGTAATTCTTCCATAGCTGTTAGATCTTCTCCGTCTTGGGTATATATGGTATTTAATAATCCATAGTTAAAACAATTTTTATTAAGCTTGGGTTGGTTTTGGGTAGTGCGATTAGCTTGTTGTAACCTTGTAATTTTTGGGTTATATAGTTTGTATTTGGTCCTTGGGTATCTGTAGCTCTGGGGTTAAGGTTTAGAAAAATTTATACTTTGTAGATATTTTCTATGTATTCTCTGGTTATATAGTTATAAGTTTTTTTATCTTAGTTCAGACTATCTCGGTATGTGGTAATTTGTGGGGGTGGAAATAAGAGATCTTTTTGTGTTTTTGGTATAAATAGTTTCTCAGGTATCTTATTCATGTTCATGTTCTGGTATCTTTGTCTACTAACTCCTTTGCTTGTACCTACAATTGTAGATTGATAAACGTTATGGGTTTTATGAAGTGTCCCAACGTCTCCTTCTAGCTCTGAAATTTTAATGTCTTCCGATCGACATAGCTTTGCACACTGTTGAGTTAGCTGATTTGCAGCTTTAGACTTCAGTTTAACTTCTTTAGTCTTTAGCTTTTCTATTTCATTACCCATACTGTCCACTTTCATTGAAAGCGTAGTTAGGGTTTTGAGTATCTTTTCTAAAGCATCATCTTCTATTATATCAGTCTGTGTGGATTTGTCTTGATATGTAATCTGCAAAACGTTTTTGTTAGTACTAATTACTTCAATTGTAAATGTAAAATTTAATATATTCAATACTAGTCTCCGGATCTCTTTTGTCGTAACTGAATTTTATATTTTTTTTGTTAGCCACCATCATACCTGGGTATTATTTGTTCTCACAATAAATTTGTTATATACAATGTATGGTTCAAATGCTAATAAACATTTATATAATGAATATAATTCTTTTCTATTTATTTTTTATTTTATTTCTATTTCATTAAATGTTTCTGAATAATATCTGCAATGATGTTTTTTTTTCATTTTCTTACCTATATTTAAGTACTCCTCTATAACTACATTCACTAGCATCTGCTTCTACTATATATATAAACTTTCTATTTTCGTTTGGAAATTGTAATTTTGGTAATTCTTTACAAAGTATTTTCATTTTTTGGACTTGTTTTTTATCTTCTTCGTTGTAATTATATTCTACTTCATTTTTTAATTTTTTCTGTAAAGACTTTAGGTTTTCTGCTAATTTTGTTATATATTCTCTTACTTGGTTTACTAATCCTAAAAATGATTGTAATTTTTTTGTATCTAATTCTTCTTTTGAATTTATTATTTTGTGTACTATATGTTGTTGCATTTTTACTCCACTTTTATCTATTTGTATTTCTAAAAATTCTATCTAGTTTTTCATAATTTCAATTTCTTTTCACTTAAACTTATTCTCGATTTTTCTATTATATCTGTAAATTGTCCTAATAATTTTAAATTTTCTTCTTTAGTTTTTGTATATAATAATATATCATCTATGTGTACTATACAATTAGGTAAGTGTTTAAAATAACTATTCATAAAGTGATGATATCTACCTGGTGCATTTTTATATATTCAAATGGTAATACGTTTCATTCATAAAATCCTTGTGGTACTATAAATGCAGTTAATTCCTTAGATTCTTCTTCTAACTTAAAGTGGTAAAATCCTGATTTACAGTCAAATTTACTAAAATAGTTATATCCTTGTATTTGTCTTATTTTTAATATCTTATTTGGTATTGGGTAATTATATGTCATAGTTTTTGCATTTAAATTTCTATAATCAATAACCATTCTACTTTTTCCTCTTTTTTGTTCATTATGTTTATTTACTATAAATACTGGGCTATTATGTTTACTATTACTT
>NW_025863731.1:0-1305 GCF_002878395.1 Capsicum annuum
ATCTTACCGGGGAACTTAAAGATGATCTTCCAAGTACGAAAGTCTAAATACACATATCTAGAAAGAAACTAGTCCATCTGCAAAATCACATCAAAATCCACCATCCCAAATCAAATAGATCTACCAAGGTTTGCCTATCACCAACATATACCACACCCCCCTTATAGACCCATTTAATAACAACCGAGTCTCCTATCGGGGTAAAAATAGAAAAAGGATTCAAAATAATTTTTGAATCAAAACCAAAAGACACAGCTATATAAGGAGTCACATGATTAAGAGTGGAGGCTAGATCAAGCAAACAATACAACTCACAGGAAAAGAGATGTAACATACTAGTACTAACATCAAGTGATGCCTCAAATTCCTACCAGGATCCAAAGCATACAACCTATTTCAGCCAGTACTATAACCAGGAGCAGTAACAGAAGTAGATGCCATACTACCAGGTGTACGAGTAGAAGATGAAGCTACCTAAATCTTATTCGTCCCTATATCAAACTTGTTGATAGGACAATCCTTTAATACAATGGACTATTTAGCCATAATTAAAGAACTTATCTCTACCTTCCTTATATTATCCTCAATGAGGATGATCGCAGAACCTTCAAAGAGAGTGTGAAGAAATAGACTGACCTTTACTCACCTAAGATTGGACAACCTGAGCCCAAGAATTATCATTACCATGGTGACACCTGTCGCTCGACTGTTATGGGTAAGAAACACTGGCAGTAGAGAAGGAACCAGAACTCGCCCACTTCTTTTTCTGCCACTTGCCACCATCTCTACCTCCCTAAGACTGCGTACCTCCTTAATTAGAAAATCCACCCCACTTTCCTGGCCTATCCCTAAATTCTACCTTCTTTCTCTTCTCATCCTCAACCTACTGCATATGAACTATTAACCTAGAGATATCTATATCTCTAATGAGAAAAGAAATGTTTCTCTTCAAAATCAAATCTTTATTTAACCCATAAGCAAACTTCCTCACTATCGACCTTATGTCAGCCACCAAATCAGGAGCATACCTTGAGAACTGATGAAACTTAAAACACATATTCCCTCACAAATATCCTTCCTTACCTGAGGTTCACAAACTCCTCCATCTTAGCTTCTTACAACTCCTGAGAAAAGAAATGATCCATTAAGGCATTAAAGAAGGCCTAACATAACCCTTCCTCTTCCATATCACCCTTATCTCTATCCCACTCTCATGCCACTAGGTCTTAAGTGATTTACATCAACTTTCTAACAAACCATATACTTAGCAAAAAAATTGTCACATATATCTTTATATTATTCCAC
>NW_025863732.1:0-1156 GCF_002878395.1 Capsicum annuum
ATCCTATCCATAATTGTATTGTTTTTTCTGTATCTATTACACAGTCTAGGTCGATACTCTAGAAAAAATACTTAACACCCTAACTACGCTTTCAATGAAAGTGGACAGTATGGGTAATGAGATAGAAAAGCTAAAGACTAATGAAGATAAACTGAAGTCTATAGCTACAAATCAGCTAACTTAGTAGTGTGCAGAGCTATGTCGATCGGAAGACATTAAAGTTCCAGAGCTAGAAGGAGACGTTGGGACACTCCATAAAACCCATAACATTTATCAATCTACTTCTGCAGGTACAAGCAAAGGAGTTAATCAACCAAGATACCAGAAGATGAATATGAATAAAATATTTGAAAAACCATTTACACCAAAAACACAAAAAGACCACTTGTTCATACCCCCACAAGTTACCACATACCGAGATAGCCTAAACCAAGACAAAAAAGTATACAACTACACATCCCAGAAATACATAGAAAATATCTACAGAGTACAAACTTTTCGAAACCATAACCCCAGAGCTACAAATATCAAAGAACCAAACACCAACTATATAACCCAAAAATTACAAGAATATAACAAACTAATTGCACTACCCAAAACTAACCCAAGCCTAGTAAAGACTTGTTTTGACTATGGACTATTAAACACCATATACACCCAAGACGAAGAAGAATTAACAGCTATGGAAGAATTACACAAGATATTCACTACCTACAAAAGGATAACGAAAGAAAATCTATTTTTCATAAAGTGTTATACTGCACCAGCAGAGATACTATATGACGAAATAAAACCAGTTATACAAGTTGTAAAAATAGGACTAACTAGAGATATGATCATACCAGAAGATATTACATAGCAACCGGAGATACCCAGAATTGAGATACCCGACTTCTACGCAAATAAACGACTTATTGGACTAGCTACTATTATCCAAGAACTAGCAAATAATTACACTAATGGAAACCCAATATGGAGATATTATTCGAGAGATTATCAAATGATTTACTCTAATTCAAAAGAGCTACGACAAGCAGATATGGAAGATGTCAGACAATGGATAATGACATTACTTAACCCAGAAAAACAATCTACTGCAAGAGCAATTAAAAAAGGATTTATTTCAGACGGACTACTGACAAGATATTGTAAAATA
>NW_025863733.1:0-3949 GCF_002878395.1 Capsicum annuum
GAATGGAGCACAGAAGAACTATACCGTCACTGAACAAGAGCTTCTTGCAGTTGTTTATGCTTTCGAGAAGTTCTGTGCTTACTTGTTGTTAACCAAGGTGGTGGTTCATACAGATCATGCTGCTCTAAGATACCTAATGGCAAAGAAGGATGCCAAGCCAAGGCTAATCAGGTGGGTGCTACTGCTTCAAGAATTCAATTTCGAGGTAAAGGATAGAAAAGGTTCTGAAAACCAAGTAGCTGATCATCTATCTAGACTTGAGAGTGAGCACACAGTGAAGACCGACCTTGATATTGATGATGCATTCCCCAATGAAGAGATTCTAGCAACTATGGTGGAAAACTTACCGTGGTATGCAGATTTTGCTAACTACGTGATAAGCGAAGTGATTCCTGAGAACCTCCTTTCATCAAAAGAAAAAGTTCATGCATGATGTGAAACATTACTTCTGGGATGAGCCTTATATTTTTCGACGATGTGCTGATGGTATTATTAGGCGGTGCATCCCAGATGTAGAGGTGCCTATCATACTGGAAGCAAGCCATGCTTCCCAAGTTGGAGGTCACCATGCAAGTGAACGGACGACCAATAAAGTACTGCAAAGTGGCTACTATTGGCCTTCATTATTCAAGGATGCCTACAATTTTGTAAGAAGATGTGATCAGTGTCAGCGGCAAGGTTCTATCTCAAAGCACCATGAGATGCCCATGTCCAAAATACTTGAAGTAGAGTTATTCAATGTCTAGGGTATTGACTTCATGGGCCTATTTGTGAGCTCATTTGGGATGAAATATATCTTAGTTGCTGTGGATTATGTATCCAAATGGGTCGAAGCAGTCGCGCTAGCTGATAATGAAGGTAAGAGTGTTGTGGCGTTCTTAATGAAAAATATCTTCTATCGTTTTGGGGTATCCCGTACCATCATAAGCGATGGAGGATCACATTTCTGCAACAAGCTGTTCAGAGCCGTATTGGCAACGTATGGGGTTAAGCAACATAAGGTAGCTACACCATACCACCCACAAACTAGTGGATAGGTGGAGGTTTCAAACCAGGAAATCAAGCTGATCCTTGCTAAGACTGTGAATGCCAGCAGGAAAGATTGGTCCAGGAAGCTGGATGATGCCTTATGGGCTTATAGAACTGCGTTTAAGACACCAATTGGCATGTCACCATACCAACTAGTTTATGGAAAGGCTTGTCACTTGCCAATTGAGCAAGAAAATAAAGCAATATGGGCACTAAAGCAGCTTAACCTGAACTGGGATGATGCTATAAATATGAGATTGGGGCAGCTGAACGAGATGGATGAATTCTGTCTAAATGCATATGAAAGAGCAGATCTTTACAAGGAAAGGATGAAAAAGTACCATGATCGGAGGATTATCCAACGAAACTTTTAGAAAAGCGATTTGGTACTCCTTTTCAACACCAGACTGAAGCTATTTCCAGGTAAGTTGAAATCTAAATGGTCTTGTCCATTCAGAATCAACCAATTTTACTCATCTGGAGTAGTGGAGTTAGAAAACGATGATGGTAGTGTCTTTAAGGTTAACGGCCAAAGAGTGAAGCTATATATCGGTCCAACCGACTCGATAAAATTTATAGCCACCATATATCTTGATGAAGTCTGGGTAATCGACATAACTATGTCGTGCCGCGACAATAAATCAAGCGCTACATGGGAGGTAACCCTTCATTTTAATCATTTTTGTTTTACTAGGAGTTTGTTTTTTATAAATAAAAATTCAAAAAGAAGAGTCGAGCCACGACCAAAACTAAAGCTCTTGGTGGGAGGCAACCCATTCTTCTAATCATTTTTGTTGTTTTTGATTAAGTGTAGGTGTATGAGGTACAAAGGAGGAAATTAGTCCCAAATTTTAATTTGAAAGTGAGTCATGTCAATGGTGGTAAGTCTAGGAATGATGGAACAATACAGGTAAGTGGTAATGGTCAAATATGTAAGGCTTAACGATAGGTTAGACGCCGCCTATTCCAACATAGGCAATAGGTTAGAGGCCGCCTATGCCAACATAGGCAATAGGTTAGGCGTCGCCTATGCCAACATGGACGATAGGTTAGGCGTCGCCTATGCCTTCGCCTATGCTCACTACCTCACATAGGCGATAGGTTAGGCGCTGCCTATGCCAACATAGGCAATAGGATAGGTGCCGCCTATGCCAACTTGGGCGATAGGTTAGGCGCCGCCTATGCCATCGCCTATGCTCACTGCCTCACATAGGCGATAGGTTAGGCGCCGCCTATGCCAACATGGGCAATAGGTTAGGTGCCGCCTACTTATTCTCAGGCGATGCTATAGGTGCCGCCTATCAACATAAATTTTGCCTACTAACCCGAGTGTGAATGGACCAACCCGACCCATGTCTCATCTTTTAAATATATCCTCTACCCTTAAACCCCACTAAAGTTTTCTTATACCTAAGCGCCGCCCAATATCACCCTTCAAGCCCTTCTCTTTTCTCATCTAATCCTGCAGGCTCACCTTTCCGATTCATCACGAAGTTATCACCAAGTAACATGGCTTCAAAAGGACGACAGGGAAAGGAGAAAGCATCCACCTCACAGAAAGGTCAAAAAAGCTCAAGAAAGGACCAAGTGATTCCTCCTCTCTTCAAGTGCCTCGACGCACTTTTGGGATCAAATGGGTTCTGGAGGAGGAAGGGAAGGAATGCTATAGAAACAATAAAGTGAATAAATATGTACATGTAGAGTTGATGCAGAAGGAAAGTTTAGCAAAGAACTGCCCTCGCATTTTGGCAAAGATTATGGCACTAAATCTTGACTTTATCTTCCGAGACATGGGCGAATGTAATCTTGATTTGACTTGAGATTTTTATACCAACTGGTCCCCAAGGACTACGGGAAATGAAGTAAAGATTCGGGGGCAAGTCTTGCAATTGAACGCTGATTTCTTTAACTCTTTCCTGGGTACTCCAAGTGTGGATTAATCACTGCTCAAGGAGCTCTACAACAAACCTCCCTACAGAGCCATCAGACATACGTTGTGTGGATCAAGGTCCATGACCCAATGGACCCATCACAAAGATAATGGTCGTCACAATACTTAACCATATGCTTGTTTGAACAGAGAAGCTCGCATATGGTTAAGAATAGTCAATTCCTGCTTGATTCCTGGGACACAATACACTAAGGTCATGCGTGATCGAGTCTTCTTGGTATATGCTCTAATGATGAATGTTCCCATCAACATTGGTGTAGTTATACGAACGTCGATGCGAAAAGCAAGGGTGCACAAAAGGTCCCATTTCAGTTTCGGCAACTTGTTGACTGGAATTTTAAGGAAAAAGCACATTGAGGAGGAGCCAGCAGACCATAAGTTGCCACATAACCCAAAGAAGGTAGATCTCACGAAAATCAAAGATCCAGAAACTGGTCAAGGCATCAACCTTACCACTACTGAGAGACATGCTCGAGATGAGAGGTTTTTTTGCCATCTGTATGGCATGACTAGGTTCACTATAATGAATGGGGGTCATGTGCCAACTGATGCAGAGCTTCGACAGTTGGACTATGACTACCTGCTTTATAAGCATGCTCGGGCCATGTGTGGAGTGGGGGTAAATTTTGAAGAACCTGTAGATGATGATGTGCCGACAGACGATGATCACCAGCTGCTAGACTCTGATGTAGAGGATAACTCTGATGATGATTCTGATGTAGGGGGTATGACCCCGGATGTAAAGAAGGAGTCTGACTAACCAGGTTATTGCTTATTTATTTACACTGAGGACAGTGTGTTCCTTCTTAGTGTGGGGTGTTGCACTGTGTACTGCTTGCCCGCATTTATTCTATAGTCACTTTGATTTAGTCGTAGTTAGTGTGTGTGTGAAACGAAATAAAGATTGTGAGTTTAAGAGATGATTTAGGCATTTTTTTGGCAGCCCTGATTTTTTATCTTCTTTTTACC
>NW_025863734.1:0-1671 GCF_002878395.1 Capsicum annuum
TTTTTTTATTTAATTACTATTTATCCATATCATATTTATTAAAAAAATTTGAAGGAACTTTTAAGTGTTGAATAAATAAACCGAGAATTTTTATCACAATATGAGAAAAAAGTCATCTGTTGGGAGAAGTTTAAAAGCCTTGTTGGCAGTATCATTTTTTTATATGTATTTTTTTTGTTTTTTTATTGTTGATGCAGTTATTGATGTTGGTGGGGTTGGCGTTGTTGGAACTTGTGGTGTGGTGTTGTTGATGGTTCTGGAACAAAGGATGTTGCTTCGTTGTTGTTGATGATGTTGTTGGAACAAATATTGTTGTTTCTTTGTTGTTGATGTTTATGTTGTTGTTGATGTTGCAACAGATGGAGAAACTGTTGGAACAAATAAAACCATCAGAAAGGTTGGTTTGATGTATTCCATCAGACTCCACATCTGTTACAACAGACTACACATCTGATGTAACAGATGGATAATGTTCTTTTTGTGACATCAATTTTTTTCCTCTTTTTTGTAGATATAAGGAACTGACAGTTGATCAAATTTTGACGGACTATCGCAAGAGGCTACAGTAAAAATGGGTTCAGAGGAATAAGCTGCTTGCAGATAGAATCACTTCATATGTAGGAGGTATGTATTAGTGATAATGTTATCGTGGAAACACACATAGAGTGCACTGATTTTGTAAATGTTGTTTTTACTGATTAGTCATAGATCGTTCAAACAAGATGTCTGCATTTTTATAGCTAAGTTTTATAGGTCCGAACTGATAAGGGTGAGGGACCATGAATATGGTTCTGATACCCTGTTAAGATTTAATGTCGGTTGTTGCTCATGTTTATTTGTCAAACATTGTGAAGGGATCTAGTTTTGGTGTCATTGTAAAGAGATTCAATAGAGATTAGACTAACTTTTAGGGTGCATTGGACCCTTAGAGGGTCTTCGAAGCTTAGCACTGCATCTAACAAGAACGGAAAACCAATATAGTTATTTCCCTGGCCAAAATTTATATGGTTGGGTTGCCCGCTCGGGGTAATGATTATATGCCAGAAGGTATGGTAGGAGAATGCCTTCATGGGAAAATGGGAGGTTGATGGAAGACTATATCATCTGAGAGCTAATTGAAGAAGAAACATAGGGTAGAAAGTAACTTCTAGCGAATATGGCCGATGGAATTATCTTAATAGATGCGAATCTGAATCAAGTGCAAATATGAAAGTGTATCCGGTAATGTAATTTCGTCTTTTATGTCTCTGAAAGAAAAATAATGCAGATGGACACTTTGGTAGGAAGCTGCGTGGTCAGGATTATCACCTAGGTAGAAAATAGGATAAGACCAACAAAGCAGCCTCACGGGCATCGAGGATTGAAATAATGTTCAGTAAGTTTAGAAAACTTATGCCAACAACAACTGCAATTGAAATAAGGAATCTAAGTGAAGGCGGCAATTTTTGAATTTTAAATTTCATCCCATGCCTTCTTGTTTGTGTTTTCAATCAGGTCCACTATTCGTTGACCTGATCAGAACAACAGACAAGACTGAAAGGCAATAGAGTATCATTGTTTCCTTAGCAATATGGTTATAATTGATTGTGTTTTCTTGCCTTGACATGCTTTCAACATTTCTTGTAGAAGATCAGATGTTTGTTGTAGTATGTAAATCCCAATAATTTTCAA
>NW_025863735.1:0-1085 GCF_002878395.1 Capsicum annuum
GGGACTACCAACAGGGTTGAGTGCTTACCTTAGCTGAGACCACACTTTCAGGCTGACCAACGTCTAAGACCGGAGATTAATCGGTTCCTTCAAACACTTAAGAAAAGTTGAATACCCCATACTAAAAACAGAACCCATTATAAGACAAGATATATTAAATTAATCAGTTAAAGGTATAGTCATAATTGAAAATGGTAGATGCAAACTTATTATGAAAACTTGTGTTCCCATGCTCTAGACAGATTATATACTTAGCTGCTCATGCTAGGTATACAATCTGCCAACATGGCTTTGATATTACTCGCTTCAAAAGTCAGTTTCATTATCCTCATATTGGGCTTGTTCAGGTGGCTATTAAGCCACTCTTTAGGCAAGGACTTGACATCCCCGTCTGTGCTATACTAAGAGATGCTCGTCTATTAAATTTTGACGATTCTCTCTTAGGAGTCATTCAAAGTAACCTCGCCGACGGCCCGGTATACTTTAATTGTTATCCTAATTTCTCAGTAGATATTAATGATCCTAACATCATGGATGTTTTAACACTTAATGTTAAAACAAAAAACATGAATAGTAAGGATAACACTAGAGAAATTGCGATAATATACAGAGTATACTATCGCCTAATGGGTACAACTTTAGCACCCCAGGCTAGATTCACAAGCCCTAGGGGTGTCACCACTCTTATGGAAGCTAATAAAGACAGATCCAATGTCTTTGTACCTAAACCCTTGGTTTGGGAGGAAGTCATCCATAATAATGAATGGCACTTTGATGCTATTACACAGCCTATTCGTTCATATCCCGAAAGATCTCAAATCCAACGAGTTATTCAACACCCTGATGGCTCGATAGATTTGAAATTCCTTGGCTTCGACACTCCTCGAAATTCTTCATTTCGACGATCTGTCTCGCATCGAGATTCTACCTCTAAAACCCGGGAGGGAAGTGACGAATTTGATCCCGATAATAACAATGACAAGGGTAAAATCCGAGGAGTAGACTTCTCGGATTTTACCCTTGTCATTGTTATTTTACCCTTCAAAGTGTTGGTGAAAATACCTAAGAGAATAAACTAGTCACTT
>NW_025863736.1:0-2909 GCF_002878395.1 Capsicum annuum
CCTCAAAGGGAGTGCATTGTAAGCTAGTGTGGTAGTTAGTATTGCACTACCATTCAGCAAAATGAAGCCATAGTTTCCATTGATGAGGTCTTTGACTTGTCATATATCTCAAGTAGTTCTCGATGCACCTATTGACTCTCTCGGTCTGTCCATCTGTTTGAGGATGGTAGGCTGAGCTATACAGAAGCTGAGTCCCACTCAATTTGAAAAGAGCTTGCCAAAAGTGAATTATAAAAACTCTATCTCTGTCAGAAATGATGGATTCAGGGGTACCATGGAGAGTATGAACTCTTTTCCAAAACTTTTCAGCAACTTGTAAGGCAGTGAAAGGATGGGATAATGCTATAAAGTGAGCAGATTTTGTAAACCTGTAAACTACCACAAAAATAACATCCTTACCTTTAGACTTAGGCAACCCTTCAATAAAGTCCATAATTATATGTTTCCATGACTGATCAGTGATGGGAAGGGGTTGTAGTAAGCCTGGGTAGGGCACATTCTCATCCTTGCTTTTCTGACAAACATCACATTCAGACACTACTTGTATCACCATCTGCTTCATTAAGGGATAGTAGAAGAGTTGGGATAGTCTTTTAAGAGTACCAAGCTGACCTGAGTGGCCACCTAAATTAGAATCGTGAAAGATATGAATCAATTGTAGCCTCAAACCTCCAGTTGATCCCACATAGATCTTTCCCTTCTTCTTTAGTATTACTGTACCAAAATGCCATAGACTAGGCCAGAATTATCGATTGCGAGTTGATTTATCAACTCCATAGCTATGGGATCATCTTTATAGCTTTCCATAATTTCTTGCACCCATAATGGAACTGTCAGACTTATTGCATTAAGATGAGCCTTATTAGTATGAGCTACCCCTTCTTGTTGTCTTGAGAGAGCATAGGCTACTCTATTTTCTGTCCCCTTTTTATATTGTACTTCATAATCAAGTCCCAAAAGCTTAGTCAACTCCCTCTGTTGTATTGCTGTAGTGACCCTTTGTTCTAACAAATATTTGAGACTATGATGGTCAGTCTTGACTACAAAGTGTTTATATTGCAAGTAATGTCTCCATTTGTCCACCGCATTCAGTAAAGCCATATATTCTTTCTCATAAATAGACTTATCTCTGTGTTTAGTAGCCAATACCATACTGAAATAAGCTACAGGTTTGCCCTTTTGTAAGAGAACAACCTCAATCCTAGAATGACAAGCATCAGTTTCAACTGTAAATTCTTCATTATAGTTCGGTAAAGCTAACACTGAAGCAGTAGACATTGCTAAATTTAAGGCTGAAAATGCTTGATCAGCTTCATCAGTCCATATAAAAGCATTTTTCTTCAATAGATCTGCCAAGGGTTTGCTTATGCTCCCATAATTGGCTACATACTTCCTATAATAACCTGTCAGTCCCAAGAAACCCCTAAGAGCCTTAACAGTGCTAGGATTAGGCCACTCTATCATTGCTCTCACCTTAGCCGGGTCAGTAGATACACCCTCAGCAGAGATCACATGTCCTAAGTACTCCACCTTAGATTGACCAAAAGAGCATTTGGACCTTTTTACATACAATGAATGGGATACTAATGTATTGAACACTAATACCAAGTGCTCTCCATGCTCATGCAACGACTTGCTGTATATAAGGATATCATCAAAAAATACCAATACAAATTTCCCGAGGTATAGCTAGAATACCTGATTCATGAGGGCTTGGAATATTGCTGGGGCATTGGTTAGCCCAAAGGGCATCACCTTGAACTCATAATGACCCATGTGAGTTCTAAAAGCCGTCTTGTACACATCTTCAGCTTTCATTCTAATCTGATGGTAGCCAGCTCATAAATCTATCTTCAAAAATATTATAGCTCCATGTAACTCATCAAGAAGATCATCCACAATGGGAATAGGGTACTTATCCTCCACAGTAATTTCATTCAACCATCTGTAATCCACATAAAACCTTCATCTTTCTTTTTTACCAATAAAGCTAGAGATGAGAATGGGGATTGACTGTGACTAATGATTTCATTGGTTAGAATCTCAGCAACTTGCTTCTCTAGTTCCTCCTTCTGGTAGTAATTAAATCTGTAAGGTCTTAAGCTTATTGGTTCATCCCCAGGTTTCAAGTTAATTGAGTGGTCTAAGTGTCTAACTGGAGGTAGATTTTTAGGCTCCACAAACACTGCGCGATACTTGTTGATTACTTCCTGTATAGTTTCATCTATTATGTCACGCCTCAAATCCTATTGGGGCGTACTGGCACCCGTAACTGAGGAGGCCTGGGAGAACCAGCTCATAACCTTATACTTCCCATCTATGACAACCCAAAATTCAAACAGCATCATGTTGCATATAAAAGAAAATAATCACCTGTGTAAGCTCGAGCACACATATATATGTATATACAATACTTTGTCGTTGAAGCCATCACGTCTATTAACAAAACACCACCTTGACTGTATATTAGGTCTACAAAGCCTCTAGACAATAGACAGAGTTTAACTAAGGTTGGGACACACCCCGCCATATAACTAACTTCTATACAATACCAAAAGTGACTGGATATGACACGAAAAGCCCCAAAGCAAACTGGAGCTCACCAAAAGCAGCTGGATATCTGGGCTCCTACTTGTGTGGTGTATGAGCTGAGGTACCTGTGCCTGTAGCATGAAATGCAGGTCCCCCGTGAGGGACGTCAATACGAAATATGTACTGATTATGTAAAGCTGTAGATAATCACATATGATATAGGAGCTCAATAGAAATCAGAAACAAGTGAATAAATGGTAATAGGAGTGGACCACACTTACTAGAACTTGTGACAACCTGTACATTGTATTTATTCAATCACTTAACCTTCGTTCTTATCATCTTTGTAATCATTACTGTACTGTACTGTGACCATT
>NW_025863737.1:0-1117 GCF_002878395.1 Capsicum annuum
GATTGGACATTTTGATGATTGGTGCTGCTTTGTCTGAATAAGTAGCCGTTAGTATGAAATCGATGATGATATGGATGGATAATTGTGCTCGTGTTAAAAAAAAACTATCATGTATGGATGTGGGGTGATTGGAATTGCAAACTAATGAAGTAACGTGAAAAAGTTTAGATTCAGAATAATTTTGATTTATTGTTGATATGAAATGTGATAGAATTATGTCTTTAATCGAGAATGGATATGCAAATGATAGGTTCGGGTAGGCAAATTTAGGCATGATGGATTGACGACATGTTTGAAACATATGTTGGAATGGTTTTGTTTTGTCGCATTTAATTCAATTGTATAATTTGGCCGGGGAAATGCCCCGAAGGATCTATATATATTTTATTCACCGGGAAATGCCCCGAGGTATCATGTACTCAGAGGACGTTCGTGACCAAGGCTCGAGGCATCGGGTAAAGCATAGTTTAGGACTAGTGTAGGTTATTTCAGTATTTTTATTTCGGGTTGTAATAATTTGGATTGGACTTTATATTTTTGTTTTATCTTGTTGTTGTTTGATTATTTTGCGTACTTTTTGTGTGGTTTATACATTTTGTAATGCCAAAATAGTTGATACACTCTACCCAAGCGACCGTGGTTGAACCACGGGATCGAGGGGTGCCTAACACCTTCCCCTCGGTCAACAGAATTCCTTAACTGGAATCTCTGTTCGCAAACCAGTTTAAGAGTCAAATGATTTTGAAAAGGATTTTCCAAGGTGACTTGGCATACCGAATTATTCCAAGTGGCGACTCTGAACAAAAAATGCAAATAATCCTTTTCCGAAATAAATTTTCATTTCTTGTCACTTAAATAATAAAGCCCTTTCGAACTTTAAACTAAATCTTTTTTTGGAGTACGTAAAAAAGGGGTGTGACAGCTTCTGGCGACTCTGCTGGGGATTTAGTGAAGTTTTCAGAATTCGAGCTATTTTTGGTGTTGTATCATCTTTGTTTGGCATTACGAGTGTATAAGCATTGTTTGTGGTTATTGTGTGTGTTATTTTCACTTTTGTGTTTTTTCGTGCACTTTGTTCATAGTATTTATCCTATGTGTTACCGCTTTATATCTGTCA
>NW_025863738.1:0-1462 GCF_002878395.1 Capsicum annuum
TTCGTTTTCCTTCAACTTTGTTTTGTAAACTCATTTGACACATTTTTTTTTTACTTCATTTTTCTTGACATTTTTCTGACTCCATTTTTCTTGACATCTTCTTTTTTTATTTTTTTCAAACCCTATTTTGATTCCAAAAGAGGGGTATGAAATAAAATAAAACTAAAAATCAAAAAGGATAACAAAGGGTGACACAACATTTGGATAGCAGAATGAAATGCCTTCGTCATATCAATCCTTAAAAATGCAAGCACTTAACATGCAATCTGTGAGTGAACATAAAGATCATATATATATATTTTTTTCAATATTGACCTTGACTGATTGCGTATGTCACTACTTCTCATGCACTTGTCAAACAGAAATGTCCAATTATATTCACATTCCTCCCATTAAAGGACTCATGCGTGTTTAAGCTAACTTCTTTTTGCTTCTCCTGACAATGGAGACTGTATATCTTCTTATCGCTCTCATTTAAAGTGTTTGAGATTGACCTTCTCATTGATGACCAAGTCATTTTTTATTCACAAAGTGATTGTTTCAATCCATTCGAGTGAGGCTTTAACTCAATCAACAAACATCTCAACATTTTATTTATTTACTTACATGATTTTTCCTTTCAACTCTATCTTTCTGGTCAAGTGTTTCAGGATTAGATTAGGTTTTAAGATCTGGTGAAAATTCATCATGCATATCGTATCATTAGAATCACCAAAAAAGAATCGTATGAAGAAAAAGAAAGACAAATAAATAATATTTATTAAAAAAATAAAAATAGAAATTAAGGGATGCACATTTTGTTGACAGAAAGACAAAAAGGTTTGAACAAAGACGATGAGAAATAAGACAAGATAAATTCCAAACTGCAACCCTAAAATAATTCAGATAGCAAAAAGAAAAAGAAAACAAACTACTAAAAATCCCTCATCGTGAGGAGTGAAGATTGACTTCTAAATTGCCGAACTTAATATTTTATCCACTGAATTGCACGTCGGCCTTAATGGAGTATCCACAATCAGTGCTATGTCATCTTTTTTTTTGTTTGAACTCGATCATTTTGAATTTATCACCTCAAACTCTCTCCAAAGTAAGCCATCAACAATTTCTCTTTTCCCCTAATCTTCTTCATTGATTACAAAACTTTTTTATATAAGTCAACGGATCACCATGACCCTCATACATGTCCAACATTGGTGTTATGAAGTTTAGAGGCAAGTGAACATTGAAACATGTAAAAATTCCTGTGAGAACTTTCTTTTTCTCTCTCAGTATTTGCATGATTCTCATTTTTGCTTCAAATTTCTCACTTTTCAGATCATTTCTTATTATTCCTCATTTCTAACAATCTACACCAACTCATCTCAGACCCTATATCATTTTTTGTGGGTCATCTTACTTGTTCTTTGAACATGGTGTTGTATTGGTGAGATGCCAACTTAGCCACAAACCAACCACCTTCACA
>NW_025863739.1:0-670 GCF_002878395.1 Capsicum annuum
GGTGGCGACCAAAATAACAATCTCAAAGATTAATTGAACTAAGTGATGGAAGTTCTCTCTTATCGGGTGGTATCCCAGGGGCATAAGCCTATCATGGGTCGATCCCTATTTATATATTTATGGGTGGTATCCGAGGGGCATAAGCCTATCATGGGTAGATCCCAGTTGATATGTACTGGAGGCAGCCTAATGGTCATAGTACAGTACAGTAATGATTACAAAGATGATAAGAATGAAGGTAAAGTGATTGAATAAATACAACGTACAGATTGTCACAAGTTCTAGTTAGTGTGGTCCCCTCCTATTACGATTTATTCACTTGTTTCTGATTTTTATTGAGCTCCTATATGATATGTGATTACCTACATCTTTACATTCTCAGTACATATTTTGTACTGACGTCCCCCACGGGGGACCTGCATTTCATGCTGCAGGCATAGGTACCTCAGCTCATACACCGCACAAGTAGGAGCCAGGATATCCAGCTGCTTTTGGTGAGCTCCAGTTTACTTTGGGGCTTTTCGTGTCATACCCAGCCACTTTTGGTATTGTATAGAAGTTAGTTATATGACGGGGTGTGTCTCGACCTTAGTTAAACTCTGTGTATTGTCTAGAGGCTTTGTAGACCTAATGTACAGGCAAGGTGGTGTTTTGTTAATAGACGTGATGG
>NW_025863739.1:770-2920 GCF_002878395.1 Capsicum annuum
ATGCCTGCAGCATGAAATGCAGGCATAGGTACCTCAGCTCATACACCGCACAAGTAGGAGCCAGGATATCCAGCTGCTTTTGGTGAGCTCCAGTTTACTTTGGGGCTTTTCGTGTCATACCCAGCCACTTTTGGTATTGTATAGAAGTTAGTTATATGACGGGGTGTGTCTCGACCTTAGTTAAACTCTGTGTATTGTCTAGAGGCTTTGTAGACCTAATGTACAGGCAAGGTGGTGTTTTGTTAATAGACGTGATGGATCCAATGGCCAAGTATTGTATATACATATATATGTGTGCTCGAGCTTATACAGGTGATTATTTCCCTTTATATGCGACATGATGTTGTCCGAATTTTGAGTTGTCATAGAGGTATACATGGGAAGTATAAGGTTATGAGCTGGTTCTCCCGAGCCTCCTCGGTTACGGATGCCAATCTGCCCCAATAGTTTTTGAGGTGTGACAAAAGTGGTATCAGAGAAGTTCATCCTAGTGAGTCTACAAAGCCATGTCTACGTAGAGTTTTATTTATCGGTGTATCGTGCACCGCATCTATAGACAGAAGGCTATGGACATTTAGGAATTGTTTTTTTTATGTCTTAGATCGTGCGATAGAGCCTATATTGTATATGAAGTCATAGTTGACCACTGAATCCGTTTGTTTCTCTTATTATAGTAATGATGCCGGTTACCAGAAGCAAGAATACCGGTAAGCAAGTAGATGTGGCTGTCGGAGAGGGGACTAGTAAGTCACCCACTATACCAGCTAATCTAAGTGAGTCTCCAGCTGAGCATGCATTAAAAACTTCTTCCACTCCGAAAGAAATAAGGGGGAGGAGAACTATATCCCCAGAGCCACCTATTAATGTTGTTGATCAAGATCTTAGAAATACAGTGCAACTTTTGACTCGTATAGTTGCTGAGCAAGCTCAAGGGCAAGCTATTCCTACCACGGGTCCTAGTGGTACAGATAAGACGGCTAGCCTTCGAACACAGTATTTTCTTAAGATAGATCCTCCCACTTTTACTGGATCAGATCTTAACGAGGACCCATAGGACTTTATTGATCAAATTCAAAGGGCCTTAGATGTTATGCATGTAACGGGTAGAGAGACAGTGGAGTTAGCGACATATATATTTAAAGAGGAGGCTATATATTGGTACGAGGACTGGAAACAATCTAGAGGTATTGATGCACCCCCAGCTACTTAGAAAGAGTTCAAAGAGGCATTTCTTGATCATTATCTTCCATTCGAGATTCGTCAGGCCCGTGCAGATCAATTTTTAAATCTTCGTCAGGGGAATATGAGCGTGAGGGAATACAGTCTTTGATTTAATTCTTTGTCGAGATATGCTCCTAATGTTGTAGCTACTATGGATGACAGAGTTCATCAATATGTGGATAGGCTAGATCCTCATCTGGTTAGAGATTGTACTATTGTCGCTTTGAACAAAGATATGGACATAGCGAGGATCCAAGATTTTGCACATAAAATGGAAGATCAGAGGCAGAGGAGAAAAACACAGGAATTAGAAAGAGGATATTACAAGAGGGCCAGATCTACAGGGAAGTTCATGGCATCCCAAGGAGGGTTCAGACCATATTTTTCTGCTAGACCACCTAGGCCATTATCTTCTTATTCTACAGCTAGTTCCTCACCACAGTTCTAAGGGTCCAGAGGAAATCAATTTGGGCACAAAAGTGAGAGTCAGAGTTCGCGGACAGTGGGTTACCAAGGGCAAGGGAATATGAGCCAATGGAGACCTCCTCGAGAGCCATACAATAAATGTGGAAGGTATCATTTGGGCGCATGTCAGCTGGGGACCAATGTTTTCTTTTTGTGTTGTATGTCGGGGCATATGATGAGAGAATGCCCACGAAGGGGCATAGGGGGTATGGCATGACCTACGGGATCATTTGTTGCATCATCATCATCGATACCTTATTTAGTAAGGGGTGCACAACCAATGGGTTATGTTAGAGGTGATAGATGAGCTACGAGTTCTAGCAGGGCTCAAAATCGTACGTATGCTCTAGCGGATCGACAGAATTTAGAGGTTTCCCCAGATGTGGTTACGGGTACGTTGTCTATCTTTTCATTCGATTATATGCCTTAATTGATCCCGGTTCTACATTATCTTAGGTTACTCC
>NW_025863739.1:3020-3840 GCF_002878395.1 Capsicum annuum
GAGAGAATGCCCACGAAGGGGCATAGGGGGTATGGCATGACCTACGGGATCATTTGTTGCATCATCATCATCGATACCTTATTTAGTAAGGGGTGCACAACCAATGGGTTATGTTAGAGGTGATAGATGAGCTACGAGTTCTAGCAGGGCTCAAAATCGTACGTATGCTCTAGCGGATCGACAGAATTTAGAGGTTTCCCCAGATGTGGTTACGGGTACGTTGTCTATCTTTTCATTCGATTTATATGCCTTAATTGATCCCGATTCTACATTATCTTATGTTACTCCATTGGTTGCTAAAAAGTTCAAAAGAATACCCGAACTGTTAGTTAATCTATTTGAAGTGTCCACACCGTTTGGAAAATCTATTATAGCTAAAGGGTTTACCAAAATTGAATAGTAACTATTTGTGGTCGTGATATGATGGTTGATCTTGTGGAGTTAGAAATGGTAGATTTTGATGTTATAATGGGTATGGACTGGTTGGCATCTTGTTATGCCACAATTGATTGCTGCACAAAAAAGGTATATTTCCATTTTCCAAATGAATCAGTCCTTGAATGGAAAGGTGAAATTAGCGCGCCAAGAGGTAGATTTACTTCTTATTTTAAGGCAAGAAGAATGATTTCCAAGGGATACATATATCATTTAGTTAGAGTAAGGGATACAGAAGCAGAGCCACCAACTCTTCACACTGTTCCAATGGTAAATGAATTTTCTGATGTATTTCCTGAAGATCTTCCAGGTTTGCCTCCTGAACGAGAAGTAGAGTTTGGTATTGATGTAATACCAAGCACCCAACCAATCTCCATTCCTCCGT
>NW_025863740.1:0-1281 GCF_002878395.1 Capsicum annuum
AGTATGTTGTAAATCATTTGATACCTTTATCTCTTTCTTGAACCCATTACTCGATAAAGTATTTTTTTAGTGTCATTTGTTTACATTCTTTTTCATAATTTGTAACATATTCTATTACCTTCCCAAAATCCAGAACAATCTTTTTTTTTTGTCACGTATGATTTCTATTTACATTACACACTATACTTTGTCACAATTGAACTATAATGGAGGTTTAGGCAAGGGGAAATTGATGTTTATCTGGTGGTACTCATTCTTTTTTGTTGGTGGTGCTTTTGTACTGAACTGGTCTGGTGATGTAAAAAAGATCTTCAAGGATTGGATTTTCAGCAAAGAAAAAGAAACTAGATAGCTTTGTGCATCAGATGCGAAGGCTTTTCTCTCTGAATAGCATAGAGGGTTGGATTAGTTCGCACCATCATTTGTATTTTATAGTTCGCACTTGTATTTGTATTTGTTAGTTCGCACCATCATTTGTATTTTATATAATTCGCACTTGTATTTTAAAGAACTGTTTTATATTTGTATTTTATATTTGACTGTATATTATATTGGATTATATTTGTATTATGATTTTATTGTGTTTGTATATTTAGATTATATTTGTATTTGTATTTGTATTCTATTTTCATCAATGTCTTTTTGTTTTTAAGGAATTATTTTGTATTTGTAAGTTGATTGCATATTGTATTTAGCCATTTTATCATTTGTATTTGTATACAAACAAATAAATGCATTAATTGTATTTTCTTCATTCTAAAATATATAAATATGCAATGTATCATTTGATACAAATGTACCATTTTGTATTTGTATGTCAAAATTATTATTCATATTTCTAAATAAATAAATATCATTTGATACAAATACAATTACAAACAAATGAAACCAACGATTTTAAAAATACAAATACATATTTTATTTTCATAAAATTTGAATTGTATTTATTTGTATTAATAAATATATCTCGTATAAATAAATACAAACAAATATTCGTAAAAAGAAAATCAATCATTCCTTTTCAATAATTAAAAAATACAATTGATAGTTCACACTTGAATCTATATGTTATAGTTCGCATTTGTATTTGTATTTTATAGTTACCACTTGTATTTATATGTTATAATTCGTCTCTATATTTACATTTTATAGTTCGCACTTGTATTTATGTTTACTAGTTCGCACAAATGAAAAGAATGAAAAGAAAAAAAAAGGAGAAAAATAGAAATTAAAGAAAAAAACAAAAGAAAAAAAATAGAAGGAGAAAAAATAACAAGAAAA
>NW_025863741.1:0-3091 GCF_002878395.1 Capsicum annuum
TATGATGTCCTACGTTACCAATGATCTTGTTTCCACCCTACAAGATGTCAAAACATTCCAATACTTACTTGTCTTCCAAATCTTACATGTTTATTGCACTAATGAATGTCAGAAGGTATCCGGTTACTCAAACAAGATCCATGTGCTATTAATGACTCCAAAACGTTTCATTGATATAGCAATAAGTTCCTACTTCATTGTTATGACATTGATGACTCCAAAACACTTCATTGATGTTCCAATGAGTTCTTACTTCATTGTTATTGCATTGATGGTCAATTTATATGTCTCTTATTGATGTATCATTGTTTTAAAGTATCAAAAATGTGGTGGCGACCGAAATAACAATCTCAAAGATTAATTGAACTAAGTGATGGAAGTTCTCTCTTATCGGCTGGTATCCCAGGAGTATAAGCCTATCATGGGTCGATCCCTATTTATGTATTTATGGGTGGTATTCCAGGGGCATAAGCCTATCATGGGTCGATCCCAATTGATATGTACTGGAGGCAACCTAATGGTCACAGTACAGTACAGTAATGATTATAAAGATGTTAAGAACGAAGGTAAAGTGATTAAATAAATACAATGTACAGGCTGTCACAAGTTCTAATAAGTGTGGTCCACTCCTATTACGATTTATTCACTTGTTTTTTATTTCTATTGAGCTCCTATATCATATGTGATTATCTACAGCTTTACATACTTAGTACATATTTCGTACTGACGTCCCCCACGGGGGACCTACATTTTATGCTACAGTCACAGGTATCTCAGCTCATACACTGCACAAGTAGGAGCCAGGATATCCAGCTGCTTTTCGTGAGCTCCAGTTTGCTTCGGGGCTTTCCGTGTTATATCCAGTCACTTTTGGTATTGTATAGAAGTTAGTTATATGGCGGGGTGTGTCCCGACCTTAGTTAAACTCTGTGTATTGTCTAGAGACTTTGTAGACCTAATGTACAGTCAAGGTGGTGTTTTGTTAATAGACGTGATGGCTCCAATGACCAAGTATTGTATATAGATATATATGTGTGCTCGAGCTTATACAGGTGATTATTTTCTTTTATATGCGACATGATGCTGTCCGAATTTCGGGTTATCATAGAGGTATGCATGGGAAGTATAAGGTTATGAGCTGGTTCTCCCGGGCCTCCTCGGTTACGGGTGCCATTCCGCCCCAATAGGATTTAAGGCGTGACAAAAGTGGTATTAGAGAAGTTCGTCCTAGTGAGTCTACAAAGCCGTGTCTACGTAGAGTCTTGTTTATCGGTGTGTTATGCACCGCATCTATAAATAGGAGGCTATGGACATGTAGGAATTGTTTCTTTTCTTCATGTCTTAGATCGTGCGATAGAGCCTATATTGTATATGAAGTCATAGTTGACCACTGAATCCGTTTGTTTCTCTTATTATAGTAATGATGCTGGTTACTAAAAGAAAGAATACTGGTAAGTAACTAGATGTGGCTGCCGGAGAAGGGACTATAAGTCACACACTATACCAGCTAATCAAAGTGAGGCTCCAGCTAAGCATACATCAGAAACTTCTTCCACTCCGGAAGAAATAAGGGGGAGGAGAACTATATCCCCAGAGCCACCTATTAATGCTGCTGATCAAGATCTTTGAAATGTAGTGCAACTTTTGACTTCTATAGTTGCTGGGCAAGCTCAAGGGCAAGCCATTCCTACCACGAGTCCTAGTGGTACAGATAGAGTGGCTAGCCTTCAAACACATGATTTTCTTAAGATGGATCCTTCCACTTTTACTGGATCAGATCTTAACGAGGACCCACAGGACTTTATTGATCAAATTCAAAGAGCCTTAGATGTTATGCATGTAATGGGTAGAAAGACAGTGGAGTTAGCGGCATATAGATTTAAAGGGGAGGCTATATATTGGTACGAGGACTGGAAACGATCTAGGGGTATTGATACACCCCCAGCTACTTAGAAAGAGTTCAAAGAGGTATTTTTTGATCATTATCTTCCATTCAAGATTCGTCAGACCCGTGCAGATCAGTTTTTAAATCTTCGTCAGGGGAATATGAGCGTGAGGGAGTACAGTCTCCGATTTAATTCCTTGTCGATATATGCTCCTAATGTTGTAGCTAATATGGATAACAGAGTTCATCTACATGTGGATAGGCTGAATCCATATCTGGTTAGAGATTGTACTATTGCCGCTTTGAACAAAGATATGGACATAGCGAGGATCTAAGCTTTTGCACAGAAAATGGAAGATCAGAGGTAGAGGAGAAGAACACAGGTATTAGAAAGAGGATATTCCAAGAGGGCCAGATCTACAGGGCAGTTCATGGCATCCTAAGGAGGGTCCAGACCACAGTTTTCTGCTAGACCACCTAGGTCATTATCTTCTAATTCTGCAGCTAGTACCCCACTACAGTTCTAAGGGTTCAGAGGAAATCAATTTGGTCACAGAAGTGAGAGTTAGAGTTCGTGGACAGTGGGGTACCAAGGGCAAGGGAATATGAGTCAATTGAGACCTCCTCGAGAGCCATGCAATAAATGTGGAAGGTATTATTTGGGCGCATGTCGGTTGGGGACCAATATTTTCTTTTGGTGCAGTATGTCAGGGATGAGAAATGCCCACACAGGGGCATAGTGCGTATGGTATGACCTACGGGGTTATTTGTTGCATCATCATCATCGATGCCTTATTCAGGAAGGAGTGCACAACCAATGGGTCGTGTTAGAGGTGATAGAGGAGCCACAAGTTCTAGCGGGGCTCGAAATCGTACGTATGCTCTAGCGGATCGACAGAATTTGGAGGCTTCCCCAGATGCGATTACGAGTACATTGTTTGTCTTTTCATTCGATGTATATGCCTTAATTGATCCCGGTTCTACATTATCTTATGTTACTCCATTGGTTGCTGGAAAGTTTGAAAGAATACCCGAACTGTTAGTTAAGACATTTGAAGCGTCCACACCGGTTGGGGAATCTATTGTAGCTAGAAGGGTTTACCGAAACTACATAGTAACTGTTTGTGGTCGTGATACGATGGCTGATCTTGTGGAGTTAGAAATGGTAGATTTTGATGTTATAATGGGTATGGACTGGTTGGCGTC
>NW_025863742.1:0-2585 GCF_002878395.1 Capsicum annuum
AAGAATCAAGTTACACTCACTCTCACAAAGAATTCGCAAGTTACACATAATGAACCATAGGCTTTCCCTTAGCATAGTGCTCCACTAATATCGAAATGATGAACTTAGGATCAATTAAGACTTTTACGGGTTGTAATGAAGGCTAAGGGACGGGTAGGAACTAATTGGGACTAGTGACTAACCTCTCTAAACGCTTTAATACACTACATTAAACATTTAAAACCTATCTCCAACAACCAAATTACACTTTTTCATCCACCCATACCTTTTATTTTTGCCCCATCTCTTTTAAGTATTTTCACAAACACTTGGTGGACACATAGTTTACTACCACAAGAATCAATTTTTCTCTTTCTTTTCTATCATGGCAATATTTCTAACATCATTTGTCATGACCTAAGCCGGGTGCCTAGCCATGACAGGCATCCCAAACCGTGAAGGCCCGAGCGCCCTTCTCTATTTGGTAATCAAACACACTTTCATATAATATGAAGAAAAATATATAATTATAAAATAATACAAAATCATGGTCAATATCAATTCCATCAAACAATCTAGAATGGAAACCATAAACCTCTAACAACATCTAACATCAGTCTGCGAAATATCTAACAACTGAAAATGACATTTGCCTGAAATATGGGACAAGGCCCCCAGTCGAACCATGAATCAAAATAGAATAACAATATCAAGTTTCATAACTAGGACTTCCGAAGTAAGGGAGGCTCACTAGCTGCAAACTTCTGACAAGTCAATCTACTACTTAACGGGACCCCAGGACTGTGTTTTAGAATCCTGAAACATAGGGGGCCAATACAAATGTACTGGTACGCAGAGCAATCCAAAATAATGCATTTTTAGAAGACATAAGTGAGAGAAATTTATAAATAGTTTTATATACGATATATGAAAAACACATGGGCATATTTAAAAGACTTTGAACAATTATCTAAAATCCATGACTCACTCTTTATCTTACTTCTGAGCTATATGGAATACCCTACAACTCTGAAATCCCACGAGCTATATGGAATCTGCCCTTAACTCTACAACTAAGCCCCCATCCCAAGTTAGCCGCAAGGGTTAGAGTCTCTATCTATAATATGCCACAGGGCTCTAGGACATCATATGGTCACTCTTAGGGACATAGTGAACCCCTATCAGCAAAACACGGTTTTGGGCTAGGAGTTATTTGAACTCAATCCTTCTTCGAGAAACCACCTAACCCTCTTTAAGCCTATTTTTAGCTCTTTAAGACATGTATTCTCTGAAATCAAGTCTGAAACTCTTACACTATTATGGCATTCATTTATATGGTGTCGTTATACCATTGACTTGCAAGTTGAATCTCTAAGCCATAAAATATCATATTGTAATCTCTTTTTTTAAAACATAAAGTTCAGACTACTATACTTCAAACTATTCAAGAAGACTGACGCTTCAAAACATATGTCAAATTATTCAAAGAATCTCTCTTTTCAACATTTCAACAAACATGTGGTGGTCATGTATTTTTGACAAACCATGCAATTCTTTCATTATATATCTTCAACATTTTTCAACATATAAAACCCATAATCATCAATTTAAAATCAATCGTAAACCATTCAACAATAGTCAAGAATATTGATACCATGCTTTAAAATATAACATTCTTCAATTCGTAATATGCAAAAAATCTAAAGGTGTTGCAACATGAGAGGGAGTGTAATTAGTCATGCTGTCAATTCAATTATCAACTATAGATGCATATGTACGTATATATATATAAATGAAATCAATTTTCTTTAAGGGGAGACCTCAATACCAAAACAATAGATCAAAAAGGATTCACAATGTACAGTTGTAAATTTAATTCAAACCAATTGCAAATTCATGATTTCTCAACATTCAAAACACCATTAAAAACGTTATCACCATTCCCATTAAGTTTAGCGAAACCCCACGTACCTTAATTGTGAATGATTATGAAGAAATTTCAAAAAGATTGGATTTAAGCTTGATTGCCCAAATCCTAATTATTTTCTCCTCTTGTGTTCTTGAAAGATGAATTAGGGATCGTAAAAGAGAGTAAAACATTACTAATAGGCTTAATTTCATTTAAAGATGATTAGGAATGGAATTTGGGTGAGAAAATATGACTAAAGTGCCCCTATATCCTTTAGGAATTGAAATAACGCATTAAACCACTTTAGATTCACATCAGATTTCCTATTGGGGCGCAGTCGACACGATGCATCAAGATTGCGTCGGCTTACTGTCTCACATAGAAAATGCCAAACTCTTTGCTCGATTATCGAATTTTGGCAAAATTAGTATCGTTGGAAAGCTAATTAAATTATCTACAATTTGGTAGGTCTTGAGATAAAAAAAATTCTGCATATATAAAAAGTTATGCACGTTCAAAGTAGACCCTTGTAGAATCAAATATTAAATTTTGGATTAATGAAAGATTCTTAGCTCAACTATGCTCTAAGTGATTTCTAGGAACACTTTTCACCTCATAATCACTTCATACAGTAGGAGAAAGATCATGACATGCGAGTTTAAATATAAACCATAAAATTAGAGCTTACGCACGTTGG
>NW_025863743.1:0-2440 GCF_002878395.1 Capsicum annuum
TATTCAACATCAACGTGCTTATAACACACTTTCTCAAAAAAAAAACAATTTCCAATGGGGATTCACGACCCAAATATCAAAATCATGATAAATATCATTCAAGATTCATGCTTTATATCTCCACACATGTAAATTCATCTTTCAAAATAATAAACATCAAGATTTCAAAATAATCATCATAAGATATGGGTTCATGCTTCAATTTCATAAAAATCAAATAAAAATCATGCCTTTGTAAAGAAAATTTCTTTTGGGAACAAGAACGAAAGAGAGTTCTTGTAGAAAAATCCCACATACCTTGAATGATAAACTTTAGGTCGATACTCATTTTGATATGTTAATCGTGCCTTTGAATGATTGTTCTTAGAGTTCTTGAACTAGGAGCTTTGAATCTTGAATAAATTTGCAGAATTAATGGTGAACTTTGGAGGTTCTTGAAGTTGGATGTAGGAGCTTAGGGTTTTTTTTTTAGGGAGTTTGATGAAATATAACATATAATACTTCTAATAGGCTTTAATATAGGGTTTGGATGGATTTTGGGTGAGGGGGAATGACCAAAACGGCCCTAAACATCAAAAAAATTCTTGAATCTGTCCTTTGGTGGATTGTTTCGATAGTCTGAAGTAGATCAACCATAATGTTTTACTCCGATATTCAAATTAGATGAAACTAATTTCATTAGAAAGAGGACTCTCATATATTTTCATTGATATATAGTATCTCACCCAGATCATTATTTACGAGGTGTTATGATCATTTTAAGTTGACCTAAAAATTCACTTTTGATAGGCTGAAGTAGATCGACCATAACTTTTTGCTCCGATAGACAAATTTGATGAAATAAATTTCATTTGAAAGAGGACTTGCAAAGATTTCCATTGATATATAGTAGATCACCCAGATCATTATGTACAAGGAGTTATGATCATTTAAAGTTGGAGCAAAAATACGCCAGGCCTTAGTACTTTTTTCTGCACGTTTTACTGTTCACTACTATTCACGGTTAGTTCAGAATGTTCATAACTCGTCGCTCGGGTATCCATTTTGGATGATCCAAATATCGTTGGAAAGCTTATTTGATATTCTACGCAATGGTGGGTCATAATATAAGACATTTAGGACGGAAAATTTATAATTCATTCTAGAAGATAGAACCCAACACGTTTACGCACAAAATTTCAATAAAAAATTTCCTGAGGTATTACATCATCCCCCCCTTGGAAACATTCATCGTCGAATGATGCTAGACCTACCAATATTCGATAGGGAAAAGAGCATACAGCTGAAACCATTCGTTAGACACATCACCACATCGTTTCTCACTCCGACTGCAACATAGAATGTATAAATTCAAGAAACTACAACTGAACACATAATGAATGACAGCTGAACTACTGAAACTTTTATCAAAAGTGAATGATTTACAAAAGAACGGTACCTTCATCTTGATCGGAGTTTGCGGAAAATAGGCGCGGGTACTTGGATTGCATATCCGCCTCAGCTTCCCAAGTTGCACCCTCAACAGATAGGTTTCGCCACAATACCTTGACCAAGGGAACTTCTTTGTTCCTTAGTCTTCGGACACTTAAATTAAGAATCTCTATAGGAAACTCAACAAAAGAAAGATTTTCGTGAATGTCAGCACTCACAGAGGAATCCACTACCACAGCATCGCTAATATGCTTTCTAAGCATGGAGACATTGAATATTGGATGAACAGAGGACAACTCGAAAGGCAACTCGACTTCATAAGCTACCTTACCAACACGGCTAAGAATTTTGTAAGGACCAACATAACGGGGACTAATCTTCCCCTTCTTTTCGAATCTCTTCACCGCCCTCATTGGTGAAATTTTTAGATACACTAGGTCACCTACTTCAAACTCAAGGTCTCTCCTTCTAACATCCGCATATGACTTCTGACAAATCTGCTCAGTTTTCAACCTTTCCCTAATCAATTTAACTTTTTCCATAGCCTTAAATTCCGATTAGGGACCACTCATAGCCGCTTCACCCACCTCGAACCAACCTATGGGTGATCTGCACTTTCTCTCATATAAGGCTTCAAAATGAGCCATCCCAATACTAGAGTGGAAACTATTATTGTAAGCAAACTCTATCAATGGTAAGTGATCATCCCAACTTACCTTAAAGTCAAGTGCACAAGCTCTCAACATATCCTCTAAGGTCTGAATGGTCCGCTCAGCCTGACCATCGGTCTGCGGATAAAAAGCTGAACTCAAAAGAACTTGCGTACCAAGAGCCTTCTGAAAAGCATTCCAAAATTGCGAAGTGAACTGAGTACCCCTATCCGAAATGATAGACAAGGGAACTCCATTCAGTTTGACTAGCTCTCGGATATACAATCTAGCATAATCCTCAGAAGTATATGAAGTATGAACAGGCAAGAAATGAGAAGACTTAGTCAACCTATCAGCCA
>NW_025863744.1:0-1614 GCF_002878395.1 Capsicum annuum
ATTGACTCGAATAACTCGAGTCAGGTAAAAATTCTTCTTTACCCTTTAGCTCCAAAACCACCATCTTTTCCTCCAGAATGCAAAACCACCTACTTTAAGCACCAAAATTATTTATTTTTTTCTCCAAAAATAAAATCACTTTTACTTTTATTTTTTACTATTTTTTATTATTCTTTCATATTTTCCTTATTTAAGATTTTTTATTATTTTTTATTATTCTTTCATATTTAATCCTTATATTTTACTTTGACAAAATGGCTCAGTGGACCTCTGTACTAGATCGGTTTTGTAAGTTGGACACTTCTACTTATATGTTTATCATCTGGACCCCTGAATCCACTAAACAACATTTTAAACACATTTTTAAGAGTGTGTGCCACGTCATTTTCAAGTATTCATGAAATTTCAAGTCATTTTTAAAATGCTACATGACAAATTAAATATTAAAATTAATTTAATTAAATAAAAAATTATAAATTATAGAAAAATTTATATAATCATATTTTAAATTAAATATTCAAATTATTAAATTATAAAATGTCATTTAATTTATTTTTTCTCACAAATTAATTATCAAATTTATTCCAAATAATTTAAATTCTTCTCCAACTAATTTAATTTTTTAACTATAAATTCATATATACAAACGTAATAAATTTTTTATTTTTAAATTTGAATATATTTAACAAATTCACAAAAAGTTTAATTTTTTCAAGCGAAATTCACTAATTTTTTCAATATTCACTATCACTCACTTTCAATTCAAATTTAAATTTTAATCCCAAAAAAATAAAAAAAAATCAAATTTAAATTTTAATTCAAAAAAATAAAAAGTTTTGAATTGAGAGAAAAATTAAAATAAAAAAATAAAAGTGAAGGTAGGGGTAGGGGGTTGGAAGAGTGTTGGGGTGGGGTGGAGATGGGGTTGGGTGGAGTGTGGAGGGTTGGGGAGAGGAGGGATCGGGATGGGTGGGGTGGGCTGGGGTAGGGTGGGGGGGGGGGGGACGGGTAGGGGTGGGGTGGTGAAGTTTTTTTTTAATTTTATTTTTTAAATTAAAAAAGATGGAGGGAAAAAAAGATCCTTTTTAAAAAAAAAATTAAATTTTAATATTATTTTTAATTTTTTAAATTATTTTAATATAAAATTGACCCTCACTCGCACCCCAAGTGAGTCACTACACTCTTCTTGTCCTAATCAGCCATTTCAATGTCACATAGGCAAGGTCAACGGTCAAAAGATGCAAAATGTTGCTTTTTAGTGGGTTTAGAGGTCCAGATGACAAACATGTAAGTAGAAGTGTCCAACTTATAAAACCGACATAGTATAAGGGTCTATCGAACCATTTTACCTTTTACTTTTTCATTCAACTTTTTCCTTCATTATTCTAAGCTCTCTCATTTAATTTGAAATCTTTTAGTCATCATTTTTCACTTGTATTATATATTTTTTTCTTCCAATACTTCTATCTTTTTAGTTATGTTACTATACAAACTTTTTAACTTTTTTATTTTTTAAAAAATTTTAAATCCTTCATATATCTCATCTACAAAATTTCTCCTATAATTTAAAAAAAAATGAATTCAATATAACAAAAATATTTAACTGGGAGAAAC
>NW_025863745.1:0-1192 GCF_002878395.1 Capsicum annuum
TATTCAGATTTCCTCATTTACTTTGAGGAAATCTGAATAACTAGTCCTCGGACCATGAGGACTCACCACTGCAGAGGATGTAGATCAACGTGCTCGGATAATCACGGTCAAACTTGGGAATGAGCACCTAAACCTACATTATAGGGAAAATGTAGCCCACATGCTAACATGTGAGTCAGTACCATGGAATATGTACCGAGTACATGGGGGCGCATGAAATAAACATATTTATATGTATATATATAACGATCATGTCATAAGTTTTATTTACAAATCATGCAGGACATTTGTAAATGGCTCATAAAGCTTGAAAGAAATCTAAAATCTGAAATCATATATAATGAATGGTAAAACATGCCAATCTGGATATCATGAGCCATTACACTTAATCCAAATATCAAGATTCTTTTCTTATTCTCTCATCAAGCAATGTTAGTGAAATCTGGAATATTGAATACATCATAAATCTGCATTTCAAATCTCTTTTAAATCAACAAAATCAATCTAAGAATGAGGGACGACTCTTTGGGAGGTTCTTCTAACCGATATGTACACCATGTGAGCACCCGTGATGTCCCACGACTTTCCCCTGTAAGGATAGGGTTGTCCTACCCTTGTCATCGGTGTAGAACAATCTTATCTCAGTGATCACTATCTCAATTTTCCACATATAGTGGAAGTCAATGTCTCAACCTACAATGGCACGTAGTTCTGGGGTATGAAACCGTAGTAACATACCCAACTCAGTGCTAAATACTACTCCCAATACTATGCTCAAAAATCTCAAGAAAAATCCACTTTAAGGGTAATCTCATATTTCTTAAGTTAAATAAATGATAAAATTCGTAACTCGTTTCATAAAGTGGATTTTAACTCTGTTGTGACCAAAAGGTCAAATCTTTCTATACTTCATCAAAAATAGTCTAAACATGGGTGCATGCAGCATATAAATTCTCGAAACAACAATCTCAATGTGGGTTAATGACCCTTATAGTGATACTTAATCAAAACATTTCAACATTTATGCTTTATATCACAAGCATGCATAATTTATATGGAAATCTAAAAAATTTCAGCCTGTAATCATAACAATAATCTCAAACTCATGGAGTTTATTTTCTAAACATTCAAAATAATCATAGTATCTTGAACAACAACATAGGATAAGATTTATCACTTCCAATTCATGATA
>NW_025863745.1:1292-6806 GCF_002878395.1 Capsicum annuum
CATAACAATAATCTCAAACTCATGGAGTTTATTTTCTAAACATTCAAAATAATCATAGTATCTTGAACAACAACATAGGATAAGATTTATCACTTCAAATTCATGATAAAACATGTAAAAATCATGTATCTTTGTAAAATAATGCAAACTTTGGGCACAAGAACGAAAGGGTATTCTTGTTCATAACCCCACGTACCTTTATGGTAACGGATTTGTTGAAAGATTGGACCCTCAATGTTGATTGTGTAACCCTAGTTGTTTTTATCCTTTAGTGCTCTTGGATGATGAATTTAGACTGATAATAGGGTTATGATGTGTTTAGAATCTATTAAATTCGTAAGGTTAGGTTTAGGGGTGTGTAAGGAGTGCCAAAAAACTTAATTGCCCTCAAAATAACTCAAAAAATGGAGTGTTTAAGTCACTTGAAACCATAAGATATGCGCCGTATATGATATCGCATATATTTACATAGGCGCTGCATATGATATCCCCTATATTTACATAGGCTCCGCATATGATATCGCCTATATTTACATAGGCGCCGCATATGCTATCGCATATTTTTTCCAGTGGCCATGTGCGATTGGTTAGGCGACGCACTCTACTTTGCAAAGCCATTACTCCTAGCTCGAGTGTCGGATTTTGGTGAAATTGATATCGTTGGAAAGCTAATTTGATTCTCTATAATTTTGTGGGTAGAAATATGCAGAAATACCACATATTTATCAAGTTATGCTCATTCAAAGATGACCCTTGCTAATTCAAACACTAAAACTTGATGGATTTCGAAACTCTTAGCTTGTACTACCTTAAGTGACTCATATAACCACACTTAACACATCATAAGCTCTCTTATAACTAGGGTACTCTTGGTAATTTAGGTTCCCAAATATGGCTTACAAAATTGGGGTTTTCACATATACGAGCAACGGTTCATTTTCTAGCTTAGGAAAGTGCGGGTCATTACAATATCTCCCCCTTGGGGACATTCGTCCTCGAATGACGCTGGGTATACTAAGGGTAAAGAGAAATTGAAGGGTACACAGCTGAAACAACTTGCTCATCTTTCCTCTATTTCGTTCTACATTTCGGATACAACAAGGGGTGCATCACTCATGAAATCACAACTGAATAGTATAAAATAACTGCTGAACTACTGCTATTTTGTATAGAAAAGGAATGATTTAAATCAGAATAGTACCTTCGGCTTGATCAGAGCTTATGGAAAATAGGTGTGGGTACTTGGATCGCATATCCGCCTCAGATTCCCATGTTGCACCCTCAACGAATTGGTTTCGCCACAACACCTTGGCCAAGGGAACTTCTTTGTTCCTAAGTCTTCGGACTTGGTGATCTAAAATCTCAACAGGAACTTCCTCAAAAGAAAGACTATCTTGCACATCAGGGTTTTCTGAAGGATCTACAACAACACAATCACTAATATGTTTCCTAAGCATGGATACATGAAAGACAGAGTGAACGAAAAATAACTTTGAAGGCAACTCAACCTCATACACTACCTTACCAACACAACTAAGAACTTTGTAGGGGCCAACATAACGGGGACTAAGTTTCCCCTTCTTTCCGAATCTCTTCACTCCCTTCATGGGTGAAATATTCAAGTACACGAAGTCACCAACTTCAAATTCAAGGTCTCTTCTCCTCACATTAGCATACAACTTCTGATGACTCTATGCGGTTTTTAATCTTTCTCTAATCACTTTGACATTTTTCCATAGCTTCAAAGACCGAATCAGGACCACTCACGGCTGCTTCACCCACTTCAAACCAACCTATGGGTGACCTACATTTCCTCCCATACAAAGCCTCAAATGGAGCCATGCCAATGCTAGAGTTAAAACTGTTATTGTAAGCAAACTCTATCAACGGTAAATGCTCATCCCAACTCCTCTTAAAGTCAAGAGCACACGCTCTCAACATATCCTCTAAGGTCTGGATGGTCCTCTGAGCCTGACCATCTGTCTGCGGATGAAAAGCAGAACTCAAATGCACTTGGGTACCAAGACCCTTCTGAAAAGCTCTCTAAAACTGCAAAGTGAACTGAGTACCCCTATCTGAAATGATGGACGAGGGAACTCCATGCAATCTGACTAATTCCCGGATGTACAATCTAGCGTAATCCTCAGCAGTATAAGAAGTATGCACAAGTAAGAAGTGTGCAGACTTAGTCAATCTATCCACAACAACCCAAATGGAATTATGATGGCGTCGGGAAGGAGGTAAACCAGTCACAAAATCCATGTTTATCTCTTCCCACTTCCAAGTGGGAATACCGAACTCCTGCATCATACCACCAGGTCTTTGGTGTTCTACCTTAACCTGTTGGCATGTCGCACACTTAGCCACAAATGCTGTTATATCCTTCTTCATGCCACTCCACTAATAGATTTCTCGTAAGTCATGGTACATCTTGGTGGCACCAGGATGAATAGAATATCGCGCACCGTGCGCTTCAGCCATAATTCTCTGTCTCAGATCCATGACATCCGGAACACATAATCTATCCTGCAATCTCAACACACCATCCCTTCCTTGGGAGAAAACCTCCACCTTTTGGTCCTTGACTGATTCTTTCAGTCTGACCAAACTAGCATCTAAGTTTTGCTTCTTCTTTACTTCCGAAACCAAGGAGGATTTGGAGCTACTCTGTACTAATATACTCCCTTCAATGGAATCAACCAACCAAACTCCCAATCTGGCCAACCGATGCACATCACGAGCCAACTCCTTCTTACCCTCTCCAATATGCAAAACACTACCCATAAATATCCTGCTAAGGGCATCCGCCACTACATTGGCCTTTCCGGGTGATACAACACACTCATATCATAGTCTTTCAATAACTCTAACCACCTTCTCTGCCTAAGATTCAACTCTCTCTGGGTAAAAACATACTGCAGACTCTTATGATCAGTGAAATCATCAACATGAACACCATACAAGTACTGTCTCCAGATTTTTAGAGAAAACACAACAGCAGCTAACTTAGGATCATGGGTGGGGTAATTCTTCTCATGGGGTTTCAGCTGTCTAGAGGCATAGGCTATAACCTTACCTCTCTACATCAGTACACAACCCAAACCAACTCTAGAAGTATCACAATATACCACAAAATCATCAATGCCATCAGGTAGAGTCAAAATAGGGGCTGTAGTGAGTCGATTCTTCAACACCCGAAAACTACTATCACAAGAATCGGACCACAAGAACTTCACTTTCTTTTGGGTCAACCGGGTCATAGGAGATGATATAGAGGAGAAATCTTCAACAAAACTACGGTAATAGCCAGCTAGACCCAAGAAACTTCTAATGTCAGACGGAGAGACAGGTCTAGGCCAGTTTCTAACAGCTTCTGTTTTCTGGGGATCAACTCTAACACCTTCGGAAGAAATAATATAACCCAGAAAAGCAACTGACCTTAGCCAAAATTCACACTTGCTAAATTTGGAAAACAAGTGATGATCTCTGAGGGTTTTCAAGACGATATGGAGATGATCTGCATGTTCATTCTCATTACGGGAGTATACCAGAATGCCGTTTATAAACACTATGACAAACATATCAAGATATGGCCTGAACACTCGATTCATGATGTCCATGAAAGATGCTGGGGCATTACTTAGCCCAAAGGACATAACAAGAAACTCAAAATAACCATAAAATATTCGAAAGGCTGTTTTCGGGATATCACATTCCCTAACTCTGAGTTGATGATGGCCATGGCCCTCCTGTCCATATCCATAGCAACCCTTCTGACACCATAAACAGTTACCCCCGTGATCCCTACCACACCTGGTGCATGGTGGATGGTTAGGCCGGTTACTCATAATATTCTGAGATTCGAACATAGAAGACCTGTTTCCCTGTTCTTACCTACCTCTAAGTTCTAGAGCACTAGCTGACGATGGTGCTGGCATAGATGAGCAGCTCTGAAACTGAGGGCGATTCCCTCCTTGCGATCTGTTTTGACCATAAGTAGGTTGCTCGGATCTGGCTTTCTTATTCCCCCTTACTCTATCCCTCTCTTTTATCTTATCTGATTCGATCTGTTGGGCATGGGTCATCAGTATGGAAAGATTCATCTCACTACTAAGCATAGCTGATCTAAACTCCTTAACCACATAACTTGACACCCCTGTCAAGAACTTACCCATACTAGCTCGGTTGTCGGCTATCAGATTTGGGGCATATTTTGCTAACTGAATGAACTTTAAGCAATACTCCTTAACAGTCATGGATCCTTGCCGTAAGTTCATGAACTCCTTTGCTTTCGCCTCTCTCAACTCTAGCAGAAAGAATTTATTCAGGAATGTATCCTGGAACTCCTGCCAAGTCATAGGAGCAGCACCCTCTACTCTACCCGTTCTCTATGCAACCACCCAGTCATACGCAAGGTCTTTCAATCTGTAGGATGCTAACTCAACACTCTCTTCCTCAGACATGTACATTACCTGTGTGATCTTCCTTATCTACTTCAGATACAACTGCGGATCCTCACCTACCTTGGACCCATAAAACTCTAGCGGATTTATCCACATAAAATTACGAATTCTTGCAGTAGCTAAGTCACCTCCCTGTTGTTGTGGAGCCGGAGTCTGGTTGGCCTGAACGTTAGTGGTAACAGCTTGGGCAAGCGCCTGAAAGGCTGCCCTGAACTTAGCATATGATACATTCTCATTCAGGGGATCAGCAGACTAAGGTTGCTGACCCGCGTTATTTCTTTTAGCTCGGCGATGAGGCATATTTTGAAAGAAGAGAGCACGAATTAATAGCTGAAAGGGAACAACTGTAAGCACGATGGACTTCTGAAAGAATGAAATGACCCTTTTATTTTCTAAAACATTTCGTAGCCTCTTGATCATAGATGTGGCACGCTAAACACCGATGATCAAGACTCTACTTAACGCGGCTTGTCAGACTCCCTAGGACTCCAATAACCTCAGGCTCTTATACCAAGTTTGTAACGCCCCAAAAATGGGCCCCGAGACGTCACACGGTGCTTAAGGCTACAAGTAGCCCCAAGCTAACCCTTTTAGCCATTTTTCTACCATTCAACACTTATAATCAAAGTCATCATAATCAAAACATCTAAACATCCTCCATAATATCATATTGCAATACGAATGAAATACAAAAAGCAAAAAAATACGACATCTTTGACAAATCTGATCAATCTATCCATCTAGTCTGACAAGCCTTTACTAAACTGTATATCCAAGAGCCATTGGGACAAGCCCCAACTGACCCGAACTTAGGAAATAAACTGAACGAATCAAAGTAAATGAGGAAATCTGAATAACTAGTCCTCGGACCATAAGGACTCACCACTGCAGAGGATGTAGATCAACGTGCTCGGATAATCACGGTCAAACCTGGGAATGAGCACCTGAACCTACATTATAGGGAAAATGTAGCCCACATGCGAACATTTGGGTCAGTACCATGGAATATGTACCGAGTACATGGGGGTGCATGAAATAAACATATTTATAT
>NW_025863745.1:6906-7342 GCF_002878395.1 Capsicum annuum
ATATATATATTTAACGATCATTTCATAAGTTTTCTTTCCAAATCATGAAGAACATTTGTAAATGGCTCATAAAGCTTGAAAGAAATCTAAAATCTGAAATCATACACAATGAATGGTAAAACATGCTAATCTGGATATCATGAGCCATTACACTTAATCCAAATATCAAGATTCTTTTCTTATTCTCTCATCAAGCAATGTTAGTGAAATCTGGAATATTGAATACATCATAAATCTGCATTTCAAATCTCTTTTAAATCAACAAAATCAATCTAAGAATGAGGGACGACTCTTTGGGAGGTTCTTCTAACCGATATGTACACCATGTGAGCACCCATGATGTCCCACGACTTGCCCCCGTAAAGTTAGGGTTGTCCGACCCTTGCCATCGATGTAGAACAATCTCATCTCAGTGATCACTATCTCAATTTTCCAC
>NW_025863746.1:0-498 GCF_002878395.1 Capsicum annuum
TTAATACCCTTGTAGAATCCTATTGCCTTCTCCCTAGTTTGAGTAAACTTGTAGCATGGATATGATATAATGCTATACTAGGAATATGGTTTTAGCATTTGAAGCATGATTTATATATTTAGCCTTATTGGGTTAGTGTGATAGTTTTGGAACCGTAAGTTTGATAGAGTTGACTTGAGTACCCTTGTTTCTAGTCGAAGTTACTATCTTAGGAGTTAATATAGCTTTCTTGACATCTAGAGGATGAACTAGATACCTTAGCCTAGTTTGGATCATAGTATGCCTAATTATGGAAATTATGAATTAGAAGTGGGATCATCCGGCCCACTTAGGCCAAGATTTGTGTTAGCCCTTGTGGGCTTAGTTGCGTAAAGTAGACCTAGTTGAGACTAATGAGCCTTATTTATGATAATTACTTGGTGAATTAATAAATTGTGATGATTTTTTTTGGATTATGATTAGTGGTCCATAGAGATGCATTTTCCTCTTTATTATGAT
>NW_025863746.1:598-2763 GCF_002878395.1 Capsicum annuum
CTAGTTTGGATCATAGTATGCCTAATTATGGAAATTATGAATTAGAAGTGGGATCATCCGGCCCACTTAGGCCAAGATTTGTGTTAGCCCTTGTGGGCTTAGTTGCGGATAGTAGACCTAGTTGATACTAATGAGCCTTATTTATGAGAATTACTTAGTGAATTGATAAATTGTGATGAGTTTTGTCGGATTATGATTAGTGGCCCAGAGAGATGTATTTTTCTCTTTATTATGATATTTGGCCCCTAGAGATGCATTTTCCTTTTTATTATGATATTTGGTCCATAGAGATGCATGTTCCTCTTTATTATGATATTTAGCCCAGATGCATTTTTCTCTTAATTATGATATTTTGCCCATAGAGATGTATTTTTCTCTGAATTATGATATTTGGCCCATAGAGATGCTTTTTTTGCTCTTAATTATGATATTTTGCCTATAGAGATGCATTTTTTTCTTAGTTATGATATTTGACCCATAGAGATAATTTTCCTCTTAGTTATAATTATTGAGCTTATAGAGACGATTTTCCTCTTGGTCATGATGCATAACCTATAGATATGAGATGTCTAATAGAGGCGATATGCTTGTTGATATTATGCCTCCTAGATGTAAGATGTCTCCTATATGTGAGATAATTATAGATATGCTATGATTTATAAATATGATTATTGATATGAGTCCCGGATATGTATATAGTCCTAAGGCCATGATTATGATGTTGTGATTATTTCGAATAAATTAATGGGCCAAGGGTCGTGTTATGGTACTGATTAAATATCCAAGAAGTGTTTATCATTATGAATGATGTGATTGCGATTTATGAATATGAATATGTATATGTTTGTATACACATCTCTCCGGTATGGGACGGAGGAAGATGCGGTATGATGCTTATTATTCCATTGATTGAATACTAGTGATGGCATGCATAGGTTTGGTACGTTCATGATTATTTATCATTATAAATGATGTGATTATAGCCGAAATATGATCTTATGGTGTTTCTTCTTGTTAGACGGTTAAGCTATGTGGTAACTAGTTGTCTATTAGCTAACTATTGCACTTGATGGCTAGGAAGCTAATGTATTAGTTAATGAATCTTGCTTAGTTGGAACATGGTAGCTAATGATGGTCAGTTAATGAATGATGTCATTTAATAAAAGATGGTTAGGCGACAAGTAGTAATGTGTTGTCTAGTAATGATTAACAAAAATAGGATGAATAGTTGATAATAATGAATTGTGGATAAATGATGGTTTTGGTCTAATGATGAACCTAGACTAGATGTTAGATGTTGACTATTAAATGAATAGTGGTTAGTTGTTATCCCGTGAATAAGAATTGTGTGAAGGATAATGTTTAGGCTAATAACTAGAGGTTATGTGATGACTAGCGAACTAGCGGTTTAATAATAATAAATGTTGGTTAGCTAATAACGAATAATTGAGATGTATTGATAAAATAGATATATTTACGGTTATGAGAACATCGGCTTACGTCTGTGTACCTATTATATGCCTATATTTATGTGTCGAGAGTTATGATGATACACTGAAACCCGGCAAGGCTGGAGGATATTATGATGATATTGATACCCGGTTTGAGTCTGAAGGATACTATTGAGATGACATTGATACCCGGCAAGGTCGGAGGATATTATGATGATATTGATATCCGGTTCGAGTCCGGAGGATACTATTGAGATAATATTGATACCCGAAAAGGCCGAAGGATATTATGATGATATTGATACCCGGTTCGAGTCCGCAGGATACTATTGAGATGATATTGATACACGGTAAATCCAGAGGATATTGTGATAATATTGATACCCGGTTCGAGTCCGAAGGATACTATTGTGATGATATTGATACCCGGTAAAGCCATGGTACTATCGGATATCCCTTCATTCATTGTTCTTATTGTATAGTCGTTCTTTCGGCATGTATATTACAATATATCTTTCTTTCACTCTTTACTTGTATATTGACCTGGGATATACGGTATAGCATTGGCATATATTGAATGTAGTCAGAATAAGATAGTTCACCTTGATTCTTCCTTAGTCTTCTTATGTTAGACTCTTGGACATAAATATGATAGTTGTCCCTTGTTATTCTCATTGACTTATTATATGATTTATGGACTTTTGGTTGTAGTTT
>NW_025863746.1:2863-3821 GCF_002878395.1 Capsicum annuum
ATAAGAAGACTCTTGGACATAAATATGATAGTTGTCCCTTGTTATTCTCATTGACTTATTATATGATTTATGGACTTTTGGTTGTAGTTTCCATTCTGTTTATATGTTGTATATATCTACTTTATCCATGGAGCTCAGTTGGCAGTTGTCTACTGAGTACCATTCGTTTGGTACTCATACCACACCTCTGCAGCCTGCAGATCATAGTATGGGTTATCGCCGCTGATGTGTGCATCGGGTAGATTAGCCCTGATTCGGAGACTTAGAGTGAGCTTCTGACGTTCAGAGTATTACTTATCTCTCTCATATGTATTAGACTAGCCTCTAAGTTCTATTCAGAGGTACGTTGAATCAGTGTATTTCTCCTTGATAAATCACTTTTGTACTCTTATTATGTTTAGAAGCTCTTGTACTGATACCACCAGGTTTTGGGATTCGTCTATGTATTGATCTTTATCTCACATATTCCACATTCTTTTCTTTATGTTATTAAGTAGTCTGTTACTAGCCGTTCCGGACTACGGGTTGGCTTTCCTACTGGTGGGTTATGATAGGCGCCATCATGACCTGAAAAATTGGGTCGTGACAAAAGCTACTTCGAAGACCTTTCATTTGATATATAGTAGACCCTCTAATTCATTATATACAAGAAGTTATAGTCGATGGAAGTTGACTCAAGCTTTAACATCCACAAAAACTTAAATCGGTAGAAATGTTTTCAACTTTTCTTAGAGTTAGGGGATTTTTTTGTGACCTCAATTCATATCCAAAGGTATTCCCACACTGTAGGATTTATCACCACACATATATTAACCAGGAATCATCTAGTTCAAGTCTATATGCGTAGTAACGACGCTTCGATTTCTAGCCCGAAAAATGCGGGGTGTTACATGCCTACACATCCATCTCATCATACTCATCTCCGCAATGTCCATCTTCTGAACATGGAAGTTCTTAA
>NW_025863747.1:0-1099 GCF_002878395.1 Capsicum annuum
CTAGTTCGTAACATAATATGAAGAGCCAACACTCTCTTTATCTTTTTTGCATTGCTTGGTATAAACCACAGTATGTGCCTTTGCTTTTAGCACCTCATTGCATAAAACTACTAGTTTCGTTTATCATTTTATTCTAAAAGGAATCATACTTTGGAAATCCTTTTGTATTTTAAGTGAATAGTGCATCATCATGCTTTGACGACTTCTCTTACAGTTGTTGATTTTCTTCTTATTTAAAAGTCCCAACCTTTCAAACACAGAAGTTCTTCCAGTTGATTCTCCAAGTCGATCAAAGATAGAAAGCCTTTTGTTAAATGCAGTAGACTCTTCTTCTACAGTGATGTAGTTACTAGCTGCCTTTCTTATGGAGATACAAATTAGAGCTGGCTGTGTGTATTCTAGGCCTTCACATGCCTGCATGGTTGTACCTTTTGACGAAAGTTTCCCAACCTTGATGGATCATTAGGATTATATCCAGCCTTTACAAATAGCTTATATGCATTTGGGTCAAAGTCTTCTTTTGTACGCTTCGTAGGGAGTGTCATATCTTGTGGCAAATTTTGAGCCACAGACTCTTCAAGAAGTCTTGAGGATGGATTTATTGCATCAACCTTCCTGATAGGTAAAGTTAGCCCCTGTAGCATATTATCTTGGGAATTAGATGGGTGATCTTTCTCTTTCTTTACCTTCGGTATGTAGAGATGAACGGGAGTTACCTTTTTTTTTTATAGAAGCGACACTTTCTTTATTTTAAGTCGAGAGAGGCTTCTTGGTGGTGAATTTTTCGACAGTCGCCGCGACCTTCTTAGATGCAAGATTATCACACTTGGTCTTGGTGACATTTTCAACCCTTTTCTCATCCACAACATGCTTCTTTAAGTAGAATTTTGCATCGGCAAATTGTGACTCAACTTCAGTGAATGGCTTGTCATCGGTAATTATCTTTCTTTATGCTCCGTCTTCAAGGTACTTCAAGAATTGATAGTAAAAGGAAGAGATGATTTTGTTCCCGTGCACCCAAGGCTTACCAAACAATATATTGTATGAAGTTCTGGCATCGATCATGCATAAATGGGTTTGATTGAAAATCATCCATACG
>NW_025863748.1:0-2149 GCF_002878395.1 Capsicum annuum
TCACAATTCAATTATTTGAATTCACCAAACTAGTGGTTAAGTAGTAAGCCTTAATTACACCATAAAGGGTGTCACTTTAACCTTCTTATACTCCAATTACATTCACATGCCATGCATATTCATACAATATCCTCCAATATCAAGTTTGGATTCATTTATCCTTCCAACCAATCCATTAAACCAAATTGAGCCATAGACATAAATAATCATCAATTCAATAATATATCACCATATCCATCTTTCATAACTCAATTACCATATCCACCTTCCACAATTCAATACAACCGAACCATGCAAAATAGTCCATAACCCTATTTTCATCACCTTTCAATAACAACCAATACACATAATCCTCTATCACACATATACATATGGAAGAGAACAAAGTCAAACAAGATTCATACCTTAGAATTCATCTCTTGATTTTACAATCCTGTTTTCACAAATAATAGGTGCCGTTTGAAGCTCTCGAGATGACAAACGCAGTTATCGGATTACTTTGGAATTTCTACGGTTGAATCAAAAATAATTTAAAGGTCAAATTTGGCTAGGGTTTGTTCTTTCTCAATGATTGATGATGAAAATGAGTTTTTGAACTCATATACATGTATATATACACATATCCCGTCCATAATATAATAGGGAATGACCAAAATGCCTTTAAAATTTAAATAATGTCAAATTTATCCTTTGGTGGACTGTTTTGATAAGCTAAAGTAGATCGACGATAACTCTTTGCTCCGATATCGGATTTGGGTGAAATTGGTATCGTTGGAAAGATAAATCAAAGGGCTTTCATTTCATATAAAGTAGGCCACCCAGTTCGTCCTGTACAAGGAGTTATGGTAGTTTGAAGTTGACTCTAAAATTCTGTTTTGGTAGGATGAAGTAAAACGAGTATAACTCCTTCCTCAGATGTTGAATTTGGATGAAACTAATTGCATTGGAAAGAAGGCTAAAAGATCTTTCTTTTCATAGGTATCAGCTCTCCCAGTTCATTATATTAAAGGAGTTATGATCATTCGAAGTTGACCCAAAAATTCGGCTGGCCTCAGTAGTTTGTGTGCAGGAAATTTTCCTGCACATTTACTATTCCCAAATATCCCGGCCACCGTTTTATAGTTTCGAACGTGCTCGATTGTATCCTAAACCTATCCGTTTTTGGAAATCTTTATATCGTTGGAAAGCTTATTCAATAACCTTCGCATGGATCCATCGACGGACAAATTCCGGTATAAATAAAATAAAAAAATTAATTCCATATTATCGAATACTGGTAATAATATCAGCAAACGAACGTTCTCCTGTGCTTCCAGACATGCTGAGCTCCACATATTCTTGTACAGTCAAAGAAGATCGATTCCGTAAAAGATGAGATCAGTAAATGACAATTCATTGAAATTTAATCTTTGTGAGATCGTCAATATTGTACAGAGGGCGTCTTTAGAGTATATCGAATCAGTACAGCTATCCTTCTTCTGACACAGCAACGCAATTTGAATTAGTATCAAAAGTAAGTACTAAAATAATTTATTTTTTCCTTTACTTGTTGATGTAAAACCATCTTCCATTCAATAGAAAATTCTTTCAATTCAACGAAAGAGATTCTCATATTCCCACAATTTAAGTAGATGCGAGATATAGAAATTCATAAGACCAATACACGTACTTGAATACGCCAATACATGTACTTGAATATGGGGTGTTACATCCTTCCCCCCTTTAGGACATTCGTCCTCGAATGTTAGCGTAGTTATTCAACCGAAACAAGTTTAAGTCCATCATTAACATTCACATCGTCACATAAATACTATGCATATATAAAAAAAAACTTACTTGTTAATGTTCTAACTCCGTTTCTTGTACTTCCTCTTCATCTTTGAACAAATGAGGGTACTTAGATTTCATTGCTTCCTCAGCTTCCTATGTAATCTCTTCCCTTTGATGATTTCTCCAACGTACTTTCACTGATGCTATCTCTTTATTTCTCATCTTCTTAACTTGGCGATCTAGAATAGCAATAGGCACTTCCTTATAGGTAAGATCTTCCGCAACTTGCACATCCTCAGTAGAAGTGATATGTGATGGATCTCCAATGCACTTTCGAAGCATTGACACATGAAATACCGGATGTACTGATGAGAGCTCT
>NW_025863749.1:0-4063 GCF_002878395.1 Capsicum annuum
GGAAGGATACGTCTCAATACCAACTGACCAACTTCAAAATTCCTGGGACGGACCTTTTTGTTATACGCTCGATCCATCCTCCTCTGATACAACTGGCCATGACACACAGACGCTAGCCTTTTTTCCTCAATCAAACTCAAATGTTCCAGTTGGGTTTTTACCCATTCGTCATCATCAATCTCTGCTTCTGAAATAACTCAAAGAGAGGGAATTTCAACTTCTGCAGGGATGACCGCTTCTGTTCCATACACCAATAAATATGTAGTTGCCCCTGTTGAAGTGCGAACAGTGGTGCGATAACCTAGCAATGCAAACAACAAATTTTCATGCCACTGTCTAGATCCTTGTACCATCTTTTGCAGTATCTTTTTTATATTCTTATTGGCGGCTTCAACAACGCCATTGGCCTTTGGGCGGTATGGAGTAGAATTTCGATGTGCAATCTTAAATTGTAGACATACTTCTTGCATCAAATGACTATTGAGATTGGCAGCATTGTCTGTAATGATCATCTTAGGAATTCCAAATCTACAAATGATATTGGCATGAACAAAATCTACCACAGCCTTCTTTGTCACTGACTTAAAAGTTACTGCCTCTACCCACTTTGTGAAGTAGTCAATGGCTACTAAAATGAATCTATGCCCATTTGATGTCTTCGGCTCAATCGGTCCAATCACATCCATTCTCCAAGCCACGAACGGCCATGGAGCAGCCATTGCATGCAACTCAACAGGAGGGGAACGTATCAGATCACCGTGTACCTGACATTGATGACACTTTCGAACAAATTGAATAGAATCCCTTTCTATAGTAAGCCAGTAATAACCTGCTCGAAGAATCTTCTTTGACAAGACATGACCGTTCATATGCGACCCGCATACTCCAGAGTGTATTTCAACCATGATTGCCGAGGTTTCTCTTGCATCTACACACCTTAAAAGTCCCAGATCCGGGGTTCTCTTATACAAGATTCCCCCACTTAAGAAAAATCCATTAGCCAAACGCCTAATAGTCCTCTTTTGATCGTTGGTGGCATATGCTGGGTATTCTCCTGACTGAATGTACTGCTTGATATCCAAGAACCAAGGTTCTCTATCGAGCTCTTCTTCAACTGCATTACAGTAAGCATGCTGATCACGACTCTGTATATGCACTGGATCGATGTAGGCTTTGTCAGGATGTTGGAGCATTGAAGACAGAGTGGCTAAAGCATTAGCAATTTCATTATGAATCCTTGGAATATGCCTAAATTTTACCAACACAAACCGTCGACATAGCTCCTACAAGTATTGTCGATACGGGATGAGCTTCAAATCTCGCGTCTCCCAATCGCCTTGAATTTGATGGACGAGCAAATCCAAATCTCCCAACACCAATAGTTCTTGGACTCCCATATCAACATCTAGCCTCAAACCAAGAATGTAGGCTTCATACTCTGCTATATTGTTAGTACAATAGAATCGAAGTTGTGCTGTTATCGGGAAATGTTGTCCCGATTCAGAGATAAGAACCGCACCTATTCCGACTCCTTTTATATTGACAGCTCCATCGAAAAATAACCTCCAACCTGGATCAACATCTATAACGACTTCATCGACACACGACACTTCTTCATCAGGAAAATAGATTTGCCAAGGCTTGGGCTTTCATGGAGGTTCGAGTCACATATAAAATGTCGAACTCGGTAAGCAATATTTGCCACTTTGCCAATCGACCCGTTGGCATAAGCTTCTGAAAGATATACTTCAAAGGATCCATGCGGGAGATGAGATAAGTAGTATAGGATGAGAGATAATGCTTCAACTTCTGTGCTACCCAAGTTAGGGCACAACATGTCTTTTCAAGAAGAGTATACCTGGCCTCATATGCGCTGAACTTCTTGCTAAGATAATAAATAGCCTGCTCCTTTTTGCCTGTGACATCATGTTGACCCAGGACATAACCGAAAGAATTGTCCATGACTGATAAATATAAGATCAAAGGTCTACCAGGCTCCAGGGGTACTAGCACGGGCGGATTTGATAAATATCTTTTGATTCGATCAAACGCTTCCTGACATTCTTCAATCCATTTTACCGTAACACCCTTTTTCAGCAACTTGAATATGGGCTCACAAGTGGTTGTGAGTTGATCAATAAACCTGCTAATGTAGTTCAGTCTACCAAGCAAACTCATCACCTCCGTTCTATTCTTAGGCTGGGGCAAATCCTGAATGGCTTTGATTTTCGAGGGATCCAATTCAATTTCCCGACGACTGACTACAAACCCAAACATCTTTCCAGACGGAACTCCAAATACATATTTTGCCGGGTTGAGTTTGAGATTATACCTGCGAATCCTTTCAAAGAACTTTCTTAAATCTTTAACATGGTCGGCCTGACTTTTTGACTTAATAATCACATCATCCACGTTGACCTCAATCTCCGTATGCATCATGTCATGAAACATAGTGGTCATGGCTCTCATGTACGTTGCTCCAGCATTCTTCAAACCGAACGGCATCACTCGATAACAATAAGTTCCCCATGGTATGATAAAAGATATCTTCTCCACATCTTCATCATCCATAATGATCTGGTGATATCCGGCATAGCAATCCACAAAAGAGGCAACCTCATTTTTAGCACAGTTGTCTAACAAAATATGGATGTTGGGTAGTGGAAAATCATCTTTCGGACTTTCTCTGTTCAAATCACGGTAATCAACACACACTCGAATTTTGCCATCTTTCTTTGGTACGGGAACAACATTGGATAACCACATGGGATAGCGAGCTACTCGAATTACTTTGGCTTCAAGTTGTTTCATGATTTCCTCTTTAATTTTAATACTTACATCCATTTTAAACTTCCTCAACTTCTGTTTGATAGGAGGAAATGCGGGATCAGTTGGCAATTTGTGAGCCACTAATTCAGTGCTTAAACCAGGCATATCATCATAAGACCATGCAAAAATATCCTTATAATCAATTAATGCTTGAATCATTCCATCTTTTAGCTGTGGCAAAGCATGTACCCTAATTTTAGTTTCCCTAACATCTTCTTGATCCCCTAGATTTATTGGCTCAGTCTCATTCAAATTAGGATTCGGTTTGTCTTCAAACTGTTCCAACTCTTTTCTCATTTCTTTTAGTGCTTCTTCTTCATCATATTCCCCATCCTGCTTCATTATATCTTGATTAGTTTGGATTTTAAGATCAGGCTGAAAATTCTGCATGCATGTCATGTCATTAGAATCAGCATAAGAGAACTGTGTAAGAAAAGAAAAACAAAATATATTAGACACGAAACAAAAGGGACAATGCATTTCATTAAATAAAAAGATAGAAGGGTTTAAACATAGATGCCAACATAACATGAACAAACTAAAATCCGAATTACAACCCTGAAATAACTCGGATAAACAGAATGAAAAATAAAATAAACTACCAAAATTCCCTCCTGACAGGGAGAGGAGTGACTTCCTAATTATTGAGCCGGACAGCTGGACCTATGAATTGCACATCTGTCATACTGGTACCTTCTCCTGCTTCGACCATATCAACTTCAATATAAAGGTTTTGGAAGTCATCAACCAATTCAACCTCAAATTCCACATGCTTCGTGACACCGCTCTTAACAAATGATTCACTAAGTAGTGGCATTGGGCGAGGGAGTGACCATGTTTCCTTTTTCCTTCTCTTGGCTTTCTTCAGATCTTCAGCCATAGGCTCAAATCCCAGACCAAACGTGCCCATGTTCTCACTTGGACATATGGGATGAACTATACCGTGCAGAGATGCTCCCAAACCCTTTCCTGGCTCAAATTCGTATTTTCAAAGTTCACTCACCATCATGATAGAAGCAGAAGACAATTGCGGTCCCGATATATCCTGCCATTCAAGGATACGATTCACTAGCACTGTATCAAAAATTTGATAGATGAATGTCTCCTCTACGTTATTTGCTTCAATAAGAGACAAGGGAGAATCTTCGTAGGCTGACAAATCTCCTTCACCATGAATAACTACTTCTTGCCTGTCATGCTCAAACTTAATCGTTTGGTGCAGTGTAGATGCAAC
>NW_025863750.1:0-2050 GCF_002878395.1 Capsicum annuum
GCATTGATCTTCCAAGATGGAAGTGGGACATAATCAACATGGATTTCGTTATTGGTTTACCTCGTACATCCCGGAAGTTTGATTCTATATGGGTGATTGTTGATAGGCTTACCAAATCCGCACATTTCCTACCAGTTAGGACCACTTACACAGTTGAAGAGTATGCGAAGCTGTACATTAAAGAGATAGTCCGATTACATGGAGTGCCAATCTCTATTATATCAGATCGGGGAACACAATTTACCGTAAACTTTTGGAAGTCTTTTCAGAGGTGTTTGGGAACACAAATGAAGTTAAGTATAGCTTTTCACCCTCAAATAGATGGACAAGCAGAACGTACCATCCAAACACTTGAAGATATTCTACGAGCTTGTGTAATAGATTTTAAGGACAACTGGGATGATCATTTACCTCTTATTGAGTTTGCCTACAATAATAGCTATCATTCAAGTATCAAAATGGCACCATATAAAGCTTTATATGAAAAAAAGTGTAGATCACCAATAAGATGGTTCGAAGTGGGTGAAACTCTTTTCTTCGGACCGGATCTTGTTTATCAAGCCATAGAGAAGGTTAAAGTAATTCAGCAACGGCTGAAAACAACCCAAATTCAACACAAGTCATATGCGGATAGTCGAAGGAGAGGGCTAGAGTTTTCTATAGGTGATTGGGTAATTTTGAAGGTATCACCAATAAAAGGGGTAATGAGATTTGGCAATAAAGGAAAGTTGAGTCCACGTTATATAGGCACGTATAAGATCACTCGAAGGTTTGGACAAGTTGCATATGAATTAGAGCTACCCCAAGAGCTCTCATTAGTACATCCGATATTTCATGTGTCAATGCTTCGAAAGTGCATCGGAGATCCATCACATATCACTTCTACTGAGGATGTGCAAATTACGAAAGATCTTACCTATGAGGAAGTGCCTATTGCTATTCTAGATCGCCAAGTTAAGAAGATGAGAAATAGAGAGATAGCATCGGTGAAAGTACGTTGGAGAAATCGTCAAAGGAAAGAGATTACATGGGAAGCTGAGGAAGCAATGAAATCTAAGTACCCTCATTTGTTCAAAGATGAAGAGAAAGTTCAAGAAACGGAGTTAGAACATTAACAAGGAAGTTTTTTTTTTATATATGCATAGTATTTATGTGATGATGTAAATTTTAATGATGGACTTGAACTTGTTTTGGTTGAATAACTACGCTAACATTCGAGGACGAATGTCCTAAAGGGGGGAAGGATGTAACACCCCGTATTCAAGTACGAGTATTGGCGTATTCAAGTACATATATTGGTCTTATTTATATGGAATTAATTTTTTTATTTTATTTATACCGGAATTTGCCCGTCGATGGTTCCATGCGAAGGTAATTGAATAAGCTTTCCAACGATATAAAGATTTCCAAAAACGGATAGGTTTCGGATATAATCGAGCACGTTCAAAACTATAAAACAGTGGCCGGGATAATTATGAATAGTAAATGTGCAGGAAAATTTCCTGCACATAAACTACTGAGGCCAGCCATTTTTTTGGATCAACTTTGAATGATCATAACTCCCTTAATATAATGAAGTAGGAGAGATGTGATCTATGAAAAGAAAGATCTTTGAGTCTTCTTTCCAATTCAATTGGTTTCATCCAAATACAACATCTGAGTAAGGAGTTATACTCGTTTTACTTCAGCCTCTCAAAATAGATTTTTAGGGTCAACTTCAAACGATCATAAATCCTTTTACAGGACGAACTGGGTGGCCTACTTTATATAAAATGAAATTCCTTTGAATTATCTTTCCAACGATACCAATTTCACCCAAATCCGATATTGGGACAAAGAGTTATGGTCGATATACTTTAGCTTATCAAAACAGTCCACCAAAGGACAGATTTGACATTATTTAAATTTTAAAGACACTTTTGTCATTCCTTATGATATTATGGACGGGAATATGTGTATATATACATGTATATGAGTTTAAAAAATCATTTTCATCATCAATCATTGAGAAAGAACAAACCCTAGCCAAATTTGACCTTTAAATTACTTT
>NW_025863751.1:0-2435 GCF_002878395.1 Capsicum annuum
AGGAAGATCAAAAAGGAGAAACCCTAAGCATTCAAATCAAAGCAATAGAGAAGAGGAAGCTGTAAAGATGATTCGAAAGGCAAATTGTATCAAAGGTATCTGTTTCTTTCTGCTTGATCTCTGTGTATTTTCTGCTTGTTTCTATTTATTTTTTTTCGTGTTCTTTTTACCCCTTGTGACCAAGAGTGTCACGACCCGAACCGGGGCCCTGGCCGTGACGAGAATTCCGAACCATGAAGGCCCGAAATATCCCTATCTATCTTGTAATCATGCACATAATTCATATGATAATAAGATATGCGGAAGATACACAATATTATGGAAAACATGGTCATGAATAAAATGAAATCAACAAAGGGGAAATAATGTCCCACAACAACTATCGACATCTGAACAACCGTCTGCGAAATCTCTAATACATGACTGAAACAAATTACTGTCGGAAAACTGGGACAAGGCCCCCAGTAGACCCAAAACAACTAAATGATAAATAAACTGACAGACATCAGGCCTTCCGAAATATAGAAGGCTCACCACTTGATTCTGCAAATCTGTCGGAAGAGAACTACTGGTTATCTGGACCCCTAAACTGTGCCTCCAAACTTGGGAGGGAAGGGGGTCAATACAAAAGTACTGGTACGCAGAGAAATCAAAAACAAAATATAATATTTTTTTTCAAATATAGGTGAGAGCCATTATAAAGCAGTTTCATATCAAATCATTTGAAAACACATCGGCATAATGTAATACTTTTCAACAACAATGTAATGCAGCTGAGCTAGGTGGAATACCCTACATATAACATTTACACCAACTGTCAAATCTCGATTGCCGCCGAGATTAGAGTATAAGTGAGGGAAAGACACACAAGATCACACAACAGGGTGTCTCGACCCAATAAAGTATAGTAGCACCCAAGATCACTCAGCCTGGGATCCTAACCATAGTCCCAATTTGGAAATGACATAAAGTCAAGTACACAAGATCACTTAGCCTGGTACCAAATCCCCATGTCGGCAAACACAATTCCCAGTGATGAGCCCTTACACTCAAACGCCTTCTTCGGACATCCATCTATCTCATGTAAAATCAATGCATCAAACTCTATTTAGTTCAATGACACATCTTATTCTGTAGGGTATCGTCATACCCGACTTGCAAGCCATCAATATCACATCATTCTTTCATGCAACCATTATATTCATCATATTTCAACATAACAACCCTCTCATTGCAAGTCAAACCATGACCATTTTTAAAATATTTCATGTCATGCTTGTCAAGATGATTTCAAACATTTCACATCATATGAGAATTTAAAATGAGATCATATAAAGAGAGGGATTTCATATAATTCATGCTCTCAAGTTAACATCTTTTTGGAATACATGCATATACATATATCATATATCAAACCAATTCGGGAATAGGACTAAAGACCAAATCAATATCATAAAACGTTTAGGACCGGATTATATTCATAATTTCAAAACCCTCATTTTTAAAACATGAATTTTTAAGCCCATGAGATTTTTGAGATAACCCCACGTACCTCTATATGCGAAGATGAAAGGTGCTTCTTGAAGCCTACATTCTGGGGACTCCAAATATGCAATTAGTTTCAAAAACCCACGGTTGAATCTTGAGTTTCTTGAGTTTTTATTTTGAAACCCTAAGGAGAGTTATTGAGCAATTTTGATGAATGAAGGTGTATTTTGGGGTATTTGGGAACTGAATTTCGTGTTTATGGCTAAATAAGGGTGGGAAAAGGACCATTTTGTCCCAAAAATGGAGTGTTTAAGTCACTTGAGTAATAATATATGCGGCGCACACCTTATCGCATAATATGGGTTGTGCGGCTCACTCTTTTTCGCACACATTAGGTTGTGCGTCGCACACCTTATGGCATAAGTTAGGGTGTGCGTCGCACACCTTATGCTGCACGACACACTCCACTATGCAAAGCCATAACTTCTTCCTCGGGTGTCGGATTTTTGCGAAATTGGTACCGTTGGAAAGATAATTCGAATACCTTTCATTTGGTATCTAGAAGGCACTCTAATTAAATATATACAAAGTGTAATGGTTGATTGAAGTTGACCTAAGTTTCAACGCTCACTAAAATTCGAACGATAGGAAAACTTTCAACTTGTCCTTGAGCTTGGGGACCTCTATGATCTCAATTCATGCTCAAATAGGCTTCCACACTACATAATTTATTAAAACACTAATCTTGCATTGAATTTATGGCTTTTTGAACCTTTACGTGAAGGAAATGATGATTTTCGTTCTCGTCCGAAATGCGGGGTGTTACAAAGAGGTCATGGTTCAAGCCTTGGAAATAGCCTCTGGCAGAAATACAAGGTAAGGCTTCGTACAATACACCCTTTTGGTGGGGCTCTTCCCGGACACTGCGCATAGCGGTAGCGTAGTGC
>NW_025863752.1:0-6345 GCF_002878395.1 Capsicum annuum
GGTATGATGATACCCTTCAAAATACGATATGTGATTGAAAAAAAAAAATGAAATTTGAATGCATTGATTTTACATGAGAAAGGTGGATGCCCGAAGAAGGCGTTTGAGACACAAGGGGTCATCACCGGAATAACGTGTTTGCCGACACGGATTATTGGTACCAGGCTAAGCGATCTGTGTACTTGACTTCATGTCATTCCCAAATTGGGACTATAGGTAGGATCCCGAGCCAAGTGATCTTCGGCACTATCATTAGGTCGAGACACCATGCTGTGTGGTCTTGAGTTTCTCTCCCTCACTTATACTCTAATCTCGGCGGCAACCGAGGTTTGACAGTTGGTGTAAATTATGTAGCGTATTCCACCTAGCTTAGTTGCATTTCACTACTGTTGAGAAAAACTATTGCATTACACCCATGTGCTTTCAAATGATTTGATACGAAATTTCTTTATAATGGATCTAAACTATACTTTGTAAAAATATTATGTTTTGTTTTGATATCTCTGCGTGCCAGTACTTTTGTGCTGACCCCCTCCCCTCTCCAACCTCTTAGGTTCAGAGGCCCAGTATAGGGGTCAAGAGAATCAGTAGAACTTTCAGACAGAGTTGCAAAGACAAGTGGTGAGCTTTCTATGTTTCGGAAGGTCTTACGTCCTACAGTCCTTTTTATCTTATATTAGTTTTGGGTCTTCTGTGGGCCTTTTCCCAGTTTTCAGATAGTTACTTGTTTCAGTCATGTAGTAGAGATTTCGCAGAAGATTTTTGAAATGTTGATTGAGATTGTGGGGCATTATTCCCCATTATTGTTTTCATATGATTCTTGACCATGTTTCCGTTATATTGTGTTTCTTCCGCATTACTTTGATCATATGAATTAGGTGCATGATTACCAGACAGATAAGGGTGTTTTGGGCCTCAAAGGTTCGAAATGCTCGTCACGGCCAGGCCTTAGTTCGGGTCGTGACAAGCTTGGTATCAAAGCGCGGTTCATGGTCCCTGGGTGTTTGTGAAATCCCGTCGAGTAGAGTCTTGTTTATGGGTGTGTAGCGCGCTACACTTATAAGCAGGAGGCTGCTAGGCGTTTAGGAAATGTTTCCCTTCTTTGTGATTTAGTTCGTCCTTCAGAGTCTGAACTGTCCCCTAATAAATAATCACTTGTGTTTCAGAAAACAAAATTATGCCTCCACATCGTATCGTCGATCAGAATGCTCAGGAAGATAAGGTCCGTCCCACCCATGTGATGTGGACCCGTAATAGTGCTCACACTTCAAAATTTGTCCCTACTCCGGGAGTCCCTCCAGTCCCGACTAGTCCACCTCGCGCTCCGCGGACTAATGTCAATCGTCCCCCAACTGCTCAAGGAGATATTTCAAATGCGGAATTCAAACGGTCTATTCATATGCTGACACAGTTGGTAGCCAACCAAGCTCAACAATCGGAAGATGTTGGGTTTGCATCTGTTACATCTGAGGCTACTAGAGTCGGACATTTCATGAAGATGAACCCACCTAAGTTAACTGGCACCAAGGTGGAGGAAGATCCACAGGAGTTCGTGGATGAGATGGAAAAGCTCTTTAAGGTGATGCATGTGGATGAGGTTGAAAGGGTGGAGTTAGTAACCTATCAGCTCAAGGACGTTGCGAGTCAGTGGTATGCCGACTGGGAAGATAAAAAAGGTCAAAGTGATGAGCCCACAGTTTGGGGCAAATTTTTGGGAGCCTTTCTTGATCGATTCTTTCCTCTGGAGTTGAGGGAGGCCAAAGCGGAAGAATTTATGAATCTGAAGCAGCGCAGTATGAGTGTCCAGGAGTACACTTTGAAGTTTAATAAACTAGCTCGCTATGCACCAGAGTTGACTAGTAATATGAGAGCTCGAATGAGGAAATTTGCATCTGGCCTTGCTGATGACCTGGTACTTGAGTGCCAGGGGGCTATGTTGAATAAGGAGTTAGACTTTGCTCGACTGATCATTCATATACATCAAGTGGAAGAGAAGAAGAAAAAGATTGCGAAATCTAGAGAGAAAGACAGACAGGCTAAGAGAGCTAGATCTGCAGACCAGCACCAGAGTCAGCCGCAGAGTGGTAATTAGGGAATAAGTGGTCGAAGAAAAAGAAGTTTTGGAATAATGCACAGTTAGCAGCCAGCGCCCCAGTAACCATACCACCGACCAACAGACAAACTCAGAGATTTCAGACTCCTCATGGTTCTAAAGCTCTAGGTACACAGTCTCAGGGCAGTGCGGCCCAACAGTGTCGTACTCGTCCATGGTGTGAGGTTTACAAAAGGAATCATCTAGGGAAGTGCTAGTTTGAGGGGAGAAACTGCTATACTTATGGCAAAGTGGGTCACCTTCAAAGAGATTGTCCATCTGCTGGAATAAAACGGGGGGGGGGGGGGGGGGGGCTAAGTCCCAAGTCGCCTCCACAACTCTTTTTCCTAAGGGTGCCCCTTTAGCTGCCGAAAGCGGTCGCAACCGATTATATTCTTTGACTAACTGCCAGGAGGCGGAAGCTTTACCAGATGTTGTCACCGGTATGTTATGAATTTTTTCTCGTGATGTTTATGTATTTCTTGATCCCGGGTCTACTTTATCTTATGTGACCCCTTATGTGGCTGTTGGTTTTGGGTTTGAGCCCGAAGTTATTGTAGAACCCTTCTCTGTTTCTACTCCAGTAGGTGATTCTGTTGTTGCTAGAAGGGTATATAGAAATTGTGTCGTGTCTATTCATAGTAGGGAAACTGTGGCAGACCTTATAGAACTGGATATGATAGACTTTGATGCCATTCTTGGGATGGACTGGCTCCATTCGTGTTATGCCACCCTTGATTACAGAACCCGAAAGGTCACTTTTTTTTCTCGAATGAAACACAAGTTGTTTGGGCAGGGAGTTCTGTGGAACCTAGAGGTCACTTTATCTCTTATCTTAGAGCCCGAAAGATTATCTCCAAAGGGTGTATGTATTATCTAATCCGAGTAAAAGATTCAAAAGTTGGAATCTGCAGTCAGTCCCTGTAGTAAATGAATTCCCAGAAGTCTTTTCCGAAGATCTCCCAGGGATACCCCCTGATAGGGAGATAATTTTGGCATTGATGTGTTGCCAGACACTCGTCCTATTTCTATTCCGCCATATAGAATGGCTCCCGTGGAACTAAAGGAGTTAAAGGAACAACTTGCAAACCTCCTAGACAAAGGTTTTATTCGTCCTAGTGTTTCCCCATGGGGTGCACCCGTTCTCTTCGTGCGAAAGAAGGATGGGTCCCTTCGTATGTGTATAGACTACCGTTAGCTGAATAAGGTCATGATTAAAACTAAATATCCTCTTCCTAGAATTGACGACCTTTTTGACCAGCTTCAGGGTGCCAAGTATTTTTCAAAAATAGACCTTCGTTTGGGTTATCATCAGTTGAAAGTTAGGGAGTCAGACATACCCAAGACAGCCTTCCGAACCCGATATGGTCACTATAAATTTCTAGTCATGTCCTTCGGGTTGACTAACGCCCCTGCAGCTTTCATGGATCTTATGAATAGAGTGTTACGTCAGTTTCTTGACTTGTTCGTCATTGTATTTATTGATGATATTCTGATCTATTCTAAGAGTAAAGAGGATCATGCCAATCACCTCCGAATTATCCTTCAGACCCTTAAGGATCATCAGCTGTATGCCAAATTTTCTAAGTGTGAATTCTGGTTAGATGCTATTGCCTTCCTGGGGCATATTGTGTCCAATGAGGAGATAGGAGTGGATCCTCAAAAAGTTGAAGCAGTGAGAAAATGGTCCAAACCCACGACTCCAACCGATATTCGGAGCTTCTTGGGTTTGGCGGGGTATTACAGGATATTCGTAGAGAGTTTTTCTTCCATAGCTGCTCCGCTTACTAAACTGACTCAGAAAAAGATGAAGTTTGATCTTCGGCACTATCATTGGGTCGAGACACCATGCTGTGTGGTCTTGAGTGTCTCTCCCTCACTTATACTCTAATCTCGGCAGCAACCGAGGTTTGATAGTTGGTGTAAATTATGTAGGTTATTCCACTTAGCTCAGTTGCATTTCACTACTGTTGAGAAAAACTATTGCATTACACCCATGTGCTTTCAAATGATTTGATATGAAATTTCTTTATAATGACTCTCAACTATACTTTGTAAAAATATTATGTTTTGTTTTGATATCTCTGCGTGCCAGTACTTTTGTGCTGACCCCTTTCCCTCTCTAACCTCTCAGGTTCAGAGGCCCAGTCTAGGGGTTAAGAGAATCAGTAGAACTTTCAGACAGAGTTGCAGAGATAAGTGGTGAGCCTTCTATGTTTTGGAAGGTCTTACGCCCTGCAGTTCTTTTTATCTTATATTAGTTTTGGGTTTGCTGGGGGCCCTTGTCCCAGTTTTCAGATAGTTACTTGTTTCAGTCATGTAGTAGAGATTTCGCAGACGATTTTCGAAATGTTGATTGAGATTGTGGGACATTATTCCCCATTATTGTTTTCATATGATTCTTGACCATGTTTCCGTTATATTGTATTTCTTCCGCATTACTTTGATTATATGAATTAGGTGCATGATTACTAGACAGATAGGGGTGTTTCGGGCCTCAAAGGTTCGAAATGCTCGTCATGGCCAGGCCCTAGTTCGGGTCGTGACAATACTCAGACGGTAATGAGTTGATAATGAACTGTACAAGGAAATTCTATTCCACTTCCATTCCCAATGACTTAAGTCTTGCTGCTATATTTGTCATTTCAATGACATGCTCATGCATAGTACATGAACCGTCAAACTTCATGGTGGTCAAAGTACCCATTAGTGTCCCAACAAGAGACTTATCAGCAGTTTGGAAAGACTCTTCCACAAGTTTCAGAAGTTCTTTTGTACTTTCAGTTTTGGAAAGAGTAGTCTTAATGTTGCCCGCAATATTCATTCACATGAACATTAGGCCTAATCTATTAGACCGATCCCAGTTCTTATAATAGGACTTTTCTTCATCACTGCTAGCTTCAGTAATAGCAGTTGGCTTTTCAGAGTAAAATGCAACATCAAGATCTAAAACCCCAAGATGGAGTTTGATCTGTTCGCACCAATCTGAAAAGTTAAGTCCATTAAAAGTCGTAACAGAGGCAGAATACGAATGAAGGGCAAGTGCTGAAAGTAAAACATGCTTATTTATTAATACTTTGAGTTACACATTATCAAATTCAGAAATGGCTTACTTAAATGTATATTGATGTTCTCCTTTGGGCTAGACATCAAAATACAACTTTAAACATAATGATGCTTAAAAGACATTTAACACAAAACGATAATATTTAATGCATCAATTAATAATATTTATCATCTTTGGATAAATAAATAAAACTAACGATACATCAAAATTATCTCTTTAATATTTATTGGTCATACGAACAAACAATCAACCTTTGGGTGATCCACAAATGTCTTATGACCAAAAATTTAATTTACCCATAATTATTAGATCAATTATAAGCATCAATATTAATGGGTAATTAATTTAAACTTTAACCTTTATTTTGGAATTAATTTCATAAAGATTCGACCACTTTGATGATTAACGAATCTTACATATATGATTCCAAGTTATATTAAGAAACAATAAATTTTATTATTGCATACCATAACGTTCTAACAACAAAGAGTTGTTTCTTTAATATTTAAAATAACAAAGATTAAACTTATGTTATTTTAAATAGAATCAATTATAATAATATCAATATTTCAAATTTCGTTATTCAATAATTGTGAAATTTCTAACAAACATAATTAGATCTTGGAGAAACATTAATTTTAATGGAAAATCACTTGTTCCGAAAACCAGGCTCTGATACCACATGTAAGCATAAAATGGATTATATAAACTTAAACAATCTTATACATAAACAATCCTATCCATAATCCTTTAAATTATTCAGGAACGTTGAACTTAATGATTTTCACATACACACAATAACAATAATTCAATAAAGAATGACTTACCTGAATTCTCCATGGTTTTAGCGGAAGCACTGAATTGTTTCTCTCTCTTTACCTTACTTTCAGAATAATTGTGATGGAGCTTATTCTTCTTTTGGCAGAGAGATAACCCTTTTATAATGAGAATAGTCAGTTATATTTTCACGTTTCATAAATGTGATTGGTGGATACAATCATTATCCTACTAGGAGTCAGTAATTGTGGATACAATCCTATTAGGAGTCAGTAATTATCCTACTAGGTAACTTTCCATAGAGCTTAAGGATTTAACTTATTCAATTATTATTAAACTAATAAATAAATTAATTATGTGGGCCATAGCAATTTACAATTAAGGCATCTCAAACTGCCCCAAATTTATC
>NW_025863753.1:0-2147 GCF_002878395.1 Capsicum annuum
CACGACATTAAATCAGGCGCTACTTGGGAGGTAACCCAAGGTATTTTATTGTTTGTATTTGTATTATATGATTGACATCAGATCTCAACACCTATGGTGCCACAGGTATGTTTCTAACTCCCTTGTTTTAGTTTGATGCATTAGGGACAATGCATGATTTTAAGTTGAGGGTGAGACTGCTTGTGGGTGTTGATGTCCTCTTAGGGTTTTTTTTGTCGTGTCTCTTTTCCCCAGAGTCTTGTTCCTAGTAGAGTCGGTATGTTTAGGCATACTGTGTTTTATTTTGTGATGTGTTGTGGTTAATTGGGAGAAAAATAAACATCTGGGCAGTTGACATAGTTTTTTTGTTGATTTTTGGGAATGATAAATACCTCTTAAATGGTCCATTTTTTAACTTTATGATGCGCATGTATATGCGACTATTGTGAATCTTTTTCTGGCATTGGTATTAAGGATATGATAATTATTGCTAACAATTGCATGAACCAGATAGGTAGTAGCTTGTGATGTGCCTTTGTGCCATATGTTTGTGAGATACTATACTATCTAGTTCCCGTTGTGTGTTAAATCCAAAACTTTCCCGGTTGGTCTAGCCTTGGTTATTGGAGAATGGTTAGGAAAGGATCATAGGCCATTTTTTATTTTAGTCCACTTTTAGCCTAAATGACCTTCCATATTTGAATAATATCCTTTGATCCTGATTTTGAACCTGAATGCCTATATATTTTTTTAATATACCTATCACCTGCCCATTTGTACCACAATGAACCTATTTTGGCCCTGGTCCTCCTTAGGCATTATGCACTATGACTTAAGCAATTTGCCTAAGTTGATGGTGGCTATTATAAGGGTGTGTGATGTTAAAATGATTAAGGAGAAAGGTAAATAAGATAAAATAGAGTAAAGCTAAGTGTGGTTGAAAAAGATGAATAAAAGGAAAATTATGAAAAAAAAGAAAATGAAAGACTAAAGGACCGCATCCAGCCTGAATTTGCTTCAATAAAGAAAGGGACAAATAAGTTAAAGGTTGATAAGTGAAACCCCACAAATAGTGTAGAGACAAGGAGGCTTAGTCACTTTAAATATCCTTGTGTATCATACCAGCCCCAAGCCAACATTACAAGCTGAAGAAAAGTCCTATAGTGATCTTAGCTTAACAGTCCGAAAGCCTCGGTGATGAAAATAAGGGCAAGCTTATGGTATTTGGCATACATTGACTGGAACTTTTTTTTGTGAGTGAGTGTCTCTTGATCATCCCTGCATTTGCGTGCTTGATTTCATATATGAGTAAAGAGGGACTTCTTTGTTGTAAGGGCACATCGTTTGCATTGCTAGATGCTTACTTGTTTGGGCAGTGTAACTTGTACATAAGAATGGTTATTGTTGCTAATTTGATGACATCTCTTGATTTCTTTATTTCGCATTGTGGATCTTCAATACTATACACAGTTAAGGGTAAAGTGCTTGAACTTGGAGAGGGTGATATGTTTTGAACTAAAACTGATGATTGACTGCTATATGTGTTTTACATTCTCATGGTTAAACACCGAGGTACTATAATGTGTTAGTTGTTTGAGGATAAACAATTGTTTTAAGTTGAGGGTGTTGATGTGCGATCTTGATGCTAGCATATTTAAGGCTTGTAACTTGGAATAATTGTAAATTCTTAAGCAACTTTTATTGTTTTTGATTGTTTTCTCTATGATAGTCCAGGTCAGCTAAGATATATGAACACCAACGATAACTGATTCAAAAGAGATAGATTTTGAGTAAACAGCCATGAAGACTACAGTTAACGACTTGTCTGATAGATCATCAACTTTGTGAATAGACATCAGGAATATTATCAGCGCATGGGAGTTGTGTGGAGAAGTGATGATATTTTCTGATAAGCCGCCAAAATCCTAATAAGCCATCAAGCCTTGTCATCAACCGAAGGCAGCAAACATAGAATTTGAAGAGGATTTTATGACATTGACTGATAAGTCGTCAGACTCCTGATAAGCCATCATATTTGGTGTCACATGTGCGAGAGATTTTTTGTGATCTATAATTTGATTCCAAAATTAGCCTAGGTATTTAAGGACAGGTTCTAGGTTCTTATTAGGGATCTGGAACTTATTCCAAAGTTTTTTACTTCTTTTCTG
>NW_025863754.1:0-1826 GCF_002878395.1 Capsicum annuum
TTTGTACTGATACTACCCTGTACTCTTCTTTTGTTGAATGCAGAAAGTGTTCTAGAGGCTCAGACATGACCTTACCTCTAGAGTTTGATAGCAGATCTTGATCCAAGGGTGAGCACTTCGTCTCCAGGATGCCATGGGTCATCTTATTTGTTCTTGTCCATATTTCGGGCAATGAAAACAATCTTTATTTACTTTATTTTTGGAAATCTCTTTAGACATGATCTTTGTTATTAGTTCTTGTATGATGACTTTCGGGTCTTGGAGATTTTAGTAAGTAGTTTGTTTGACTTCTTGATTAGTCCTGAATTATTGTTATTATGTTGATTTTATAATAATATTATCTTAATTTTGACTAAGTGATTGGGTAATGATTCAATTTACATGGTTCTCCCATAAAAAGATTAGTGTGGGTGCCAGTCATGGCCTTTTGGGTCGTGACAAATATTATATATGATTAGATATGTCTACGCTTACCATGCCCTTATAAGATCATATTGAGTATGTTGTCGTTGTCATCAGTGCATACCTATACTTTATATAGCATAATTTTTCTCCTCCGAAACAATCTCTTGTTGTTCTTGAGTATGAATATAAAGTAGTATCGATGCCTTGATATTTTTGTTAGATAATACAATCCACAGGAACATAAAAGGAGTAGTCATAAAATCAGGCTCATTATCACAAGAAAAAAGGGTTAAAAATATCCCTTTACTTTAGTTAATTGGCTAACTTTATCCCTAGTTAAATTTTAGGACCAAATATACTTCTACCGTTAACAAAGTTAACAAACATACCCTCATTTTTAACACTTTAACACCATGATAAAATGAGAGCTTATATGGCTCAACAGTGGGTGAAGTGGATGCCATGTGATACGCCACCTCACCACCAAATTTTTATTTCTTAATATTATATTTTTATTTTATTTTCTCTTACTTCAACAAAAATAAAACAATGAAGAGCAAACTTAAAAAAAAAAGATACGTAATTTGTAGCCATGCTTAGTCATTTCGTACTGCAAATCAGAAAGCTCATCGAAAAATAACAAGCCACTGAATTATTTTTTAGGAAAAATTTCAAAAATAACAACTATAGAGCCTTAATTATAACTTTTATAGCAACAGTTTCAAAATTACAAAAAATAGCAATATGTATTTTGTCTTTGAGTAAAATGTTACTATATAAATACATATACAAATAGAGAATCCGTTCCTAATTTAACAGTTAAATAAGGGAATAAACTATTCTTTAATTTATGGTACATTTAATTATCCCATGTATTTTTTTTTCATAAATTACTCTTATTTAAAACAGTTTTTTCATAAATTACTCTTATTTAAATTAGTAGATTCATTTTTCCAAATCAAACTCAAATCTGGAGATTATTATCTTCATGATCTTCAAAAATTCAAATTAAAGCATCATTACTGTTTTTTATCTCTCTTTCACTCTCTTATATTTCTAACTTTTTTCCATCTTTTTTTTTTTATCGTTTTATTGTTTTTAGTTTTTTATTTTTCATTTTTTTCACTTTATTTTCTCTCTTCTATTTCTCTTTTTTTTTTTTTTTTCTTTTTTCTTTTCTTATGTTTTTTCCTTTCTCATTTTTTTTCTTTTCCTATTTTCGTTTTCTTTTTCTTTTTTATTTTTTTCGATTTTATTTTTATACTTCTATTTTTCTTTCTTGTTTTTCCCCCTTTTTACTTTTTTTTTTTTTTTTTTTCAGATTTTTCTTTTTCGCTTTTCGTCTTTTTCTATTTTTATTTTTTTCATTTATTTACTCTTCTATCTCTATTTTTATTTTTAAAAGACAAATAACTATATCA
>NW_025863755.1:0-4477 GCF_002878395.1 Capsicum annuum
CTGAAGGCAACTAAGTATGATAGTTTTCTTGGAAATTGTTTATTATGATGCTTTCTTGCATTCATGGAAATATATCAATGTTGCATAGTTAGTTGATTAATGGACATTATTATGCTAACTTTGTCATTAACTTTACAACATATTATTTGGCTGCTGGAGGAGTCAGCTTGTTTCTCCATAATGGGAATTAATTTAGATTGAGATTATCAGTATATTCTCAGATTATCATTATGTCATGAGTTGCAACTATGTATGAGCATAGCTTTTTCCCATAGTTGGGAATATACTCTATATTTCCCTATTCATTTTTTAAGTAATACTAATGGAGCTCCTGCCAGCTTGCATGCACCCCAACTAATTCACTGGGCAACCTGTCCATCCCACAAAGGGAATTTCTTAAGCTCATACGCAAAAGTCTAACTTGGCCATACCATATATTGTCAAGTAGGGGGTGGGCGTTCGGTTCGGTATTTTTAAAGTTCTGGTTCGATAATCCGGTAATCGATATTTGAGAGTAGATACCACATACCATACTTATAAACATCAATTCGATAATTCAGTAATCGGTAAATTAAATTTTGGTTCAGTACGGTATTTGGTTAGGCGTATCGTATTATATATATATAAAATTTGGTATTCGATAAATATTGAATACCAAACAGTATTTAATATTTTGTACCAAACCCAATCTTGAATACCGAAATGTTGAAATTTTACTCCCAAATACCAACTGACTTACCGAATATCAATTACCAAATTTTTCGATTCGGTTTGATAATTCAGTTCTCGGTGTTTTACACCCAGCCCTAATTACAAGGTATGCTGCCTATCAAGGCTAGCCAGATGGGTGTACCTGGTTTTGTAGCTTGGATTCAAACCAAGAATCTCCAAGTTGTTACTACTATGTCTTAAACACTACGCCATCTCCTTGGGGAACCAACATTATGTTATTAACTAAAAAGTATCGTATATGTTTCCTTACTAATCAATAGGGAAAAGACCAGTGGAGTTCATAAAAGAAAGGTCCTCCATAAAAGAAAAGATTAATCAGTTAGCTGACTACAAGAAAAGATGAGCCATCCAAAAAGCTACCATGCAAGGACAGATATGAATTTGAACTCTTTTGGAGTTTAATTTACCTCGTGTTAACTTATGTGAGTAATTAAGGTGCATGATGAAGGCTACTTACTTCCAGGAAGGATCTAGAGCAGGATCACAAGGGTGTGTCATGGGTATCATTCTACTCTTATTCACAGCATTGTGACTCCTACACTCCAGAATGATAGAATAGAACCATCAGGGCCTAAAAAGAAGGCTACATCAATTGGATTGAAGAACAGTAAGTAAATAAATTTTTCTATGAAAGTTTTTCAGATATTGATGGTGTAACGGAAAACATTTTGAAAGATAATAGAAACTCTAGACATATCATTGTTATATTTCTTAAAAAAAATTAATTAGAGCATGATAGAAGATGAAATTTCAGATGAACAAAGATATAAGAAGAGGACACATCAAAACAAGTAATGAATCTTAGGAGATGTTGGCGAACACTTACATTTAGATGATTGGTGGACACAACTCTTGAGGAGCTAGTAGTTTTCATCCACTTGGTGCCTGATGATAGACCAAGAGATTATTCAATAGGTCGGTATCTTGTTTTCTCGGTCTGTACCTCCTTTTCCCTGCTAATAGAATGGCTACCAAGAAACTTACCACATTACTTTGGTGGCATGAAACTCTGAAAAACCTTTGTAGGAGCATGTAAGTTGGATCCAGAACACTCATTTTCTAGTCCACGTGATGAAGACATTACTTGCTTGCCCTTATCACATTCTTCACGGCTACAATCCTCTTGAGCATCTTCGCAATAACCCTGTGTGCGATATTTAAAAGGAAGAGAAAAGACAGAATTTTTAAAAACAGGATGAGGACTAAATATGCATAAAAGATACAGACAGTATATAAGAGAATTAAATGCTACAACATGCTAATGAAAGAATCAATGTATCCTTTAGGTGGAACCCAATATCCAATACCATTTAGGATCCGCTTTGAAGAATGACAGAAAGATTAGACAGCTTGAAGAGGTCCTAATTCTCCCCTAAGTGATCTATATCACTTCCATTTAGGCTTCTAGTTTTGTTTCATTTTTCATCTCTATTGAAGATTTCAAAATAAGGGTGTTAAATGAGTTGAGAGATTTTGGCATAATTTGCTCCACGGATGAGCAGGCAGATTTGATTCTAATCTGCTCGACAATTGAGTAGGCAGATTTGATTCTGATCTGCTCCATAATTGAGTAGGCAGATATGATTGCAATCTGTTGTTGTAAATATGTGATATCATATTTTGTTAGTCTAGGAGAATAGATTAGAGGAAATCCTTTATTCATGTATCTCCTAGGCTAAGTTGCATAGACTCAGGTGTGGATATCCGAGACGGGTGCGGATCCAAGAACCGAATTCGTTAAACTTTAAATTTTAAGATTTGAAAGTGCGAATCCGAGTAAGGATATGGGTGCAAGAATTTGGCTAAAATATTAAATTTTATTAATATAAAGTTATAAAAATATTCTAAAAATCTACTTTAATCTTTTAAGATAAGTTTTAGTTACTTTTTCAATTAGGATTGGTATATACTTGTATTTTGGGGAAACCAACAGGCACATATATATTTTTTTACTATATTAAAATAAAAATTCTTTTTATGAGAAACCAACAGACACACATATCTTTTGACTATATTAATTTATGAATCCTTTTTTTATATTTTAAAAAGTACAATTATTAAAAACTAGACCTGACGAGGCATCTTTCCTGTCCCCAACCACTTTTTGTTTCTTCCCAAGTATTCAAATTTCGATGACAAAAATTACAGTCGTCGAATTCCGGTGATGACAACAGTCAGCGATTCCGATGATGACTATCGCCGAATTCCGATGGTGATAGCAGTCACCGATTTTCTCCCTTTCCTGCGATGACAACAATTACAGTTGCTGGTATTTCTTGCGACGGCGATGCCAACCAACTTTGTTCTTGATGTTGGATCAATGGTCTTCGAATTCGTTTGACCGAATCGGAGACGTACCTCGCGCCCGCACCAACGTCACGTTGGGATGGGTTCGGCGGTGAAATCAATGAGTGCACACAACATAGCTCCTAGGAATTAGGGATTGATTAGAGCAATATAGATCCTCAGACCTTCATATAATGGGAAATGCAAATCAATTTCTAGTAAAAACCTTCCTGGGCAAAGGTGCCCTTCTACTTTGCAACCCTTTCCCTTTTTCGAAAGATATATAAGGTAAAAGCTGAGCTTGCTCTCTCACTTGCAAAGAAATACAGTCTTATATCTTCTTTTCCCAGACAATATCGTTGAATAGACTTGCTCAGTTATCCCCACATGGAATGAGTTCAAATTTAAGAGTATCAGGCAATAGCCTTGAAAACTCATATACATTACGTCTAACTCTAGAAGGAGGATGAGCATGGATAAAGATATTAAACATCCCAGGTGCAAAATCCAGATCACCTAAGATGTCAAAACTTCCCCTATAATGCAAAGAACAAGAGAAAGATTAATAATTATAGGGAAGAGAATCTGTATTCCTGTTGAATGGTGCAAATTCCTCGAGTAAAAACAGATTTTCAAAAAATATATATAGTCTGCGGAATAATCAAATGGAAGGTTTTCTGTTTCTTGACACATAACAAAAGGCTTATTCAAGTTTCAAGGCCAAAAAAAAAAAAACATAGAAAGTTCCACATGGAGTTGAAAGATGTTTTGCACTCTACATCTCATTAAGTTGCAGAGCCCCAAAAAAATTAGAAAACAAACAATGTATGGCTTCCATATAACCTACTTACCAACAATTTCATGTTTTCTATACCTGCAAACGTAAGATTGTCCATAATGCAATGACATAGAGAGGCAGTAACCTAAAGTCTTCATGAAATTTCTCCATAATGGGAATCAATTTAGATTGAGATTATCAGTATATATTCAGATTATCATTATGTCATGACTTGTAACTATGTATGAGCATAACTCTTTCCCATTGTTGGGAATATACTCTATATTGTCCTATCCATTTGTTTCTTCCCAACTATTCAAATTTCGATGAAAAAAATTACAGTCTTCGAATTCCAATGATAACAACAATCACCGATTCTGATGATGACTGTCCCTGGATTCCGATGGTGATAGCAGTCATCGATTTTCTCCCTTTCCTGTGATGACAACAATTACAGTCGCCGGTCTTTCTAACTACAGCGACGACAACTAACTTTGTTCTTGATGTTGGATCAACGGTCTTTGAATTCATCTGACCGAATCAGAGACGTACCTTGTGCCCGCACTAACGTCGCGTTGGGATGGTTTCGGCGGCGAAATCAATGAGTGTGTGCAACATAGCTTCTTGAAATTAGGGATTGATTAGATTCTTTTGATCTTCTTGTTCACCTATAAATATTGT
>NW_025863756.1:0-1284 GCF_002878395.1 Capsicum annuum
AAATTGGATGACGCTCTACGGGCATATAGAACAGCATTCAAAACGCCCATCGGAACGTCACCATACCAAATGGCTTATGTCAAAGAATGTTATTTACCAATTTAATTAGAACATAAGGCGTTGTGGGCGTTTAGGAAGTTGAATTTGGATTGGAAGGAAGCAGCAGAATTGAGAATAGGACAGCTTAAAGAGATGGATGAATTCCGTCTAAATGCTTATGAAAGAAAAAATCTCTATAAAAAGAAGATGAAGAAGTACCATGATCAGAGAATCATGCATCGAAGCATTCAAAAAGGAGACCTGGTACTACTTTTCAACTCCAAACTCAAGCTATTCCCAGGTAAGCTAAAATATAAATGGTCAGGGCTATTCAAGGTAAATCAAGTCTACTCGTCTGGAGTAGTTGAACTTGAAAGTAAAGACGGAGGTGTCTTTAAAGTTAATGGCCATCGTGTTAAACTGTATATCGGTCCTAATGACTCGGTAAAAAGTATTTCTAACATTGATCTTGAGGAAATTGAGTAATCGAGATGTCCAAGTCGTGCCGCAAGAATAAATCAGGCACTAGTGGGAGGCAACCCACACATTTGTTGAAGGAAAGCTTTATTTTTAAGTATTTTGTTCATTGGTTAAAACTGAACGGTTCATGTAAGTGTGCAGGTACTAAGATGAAGATAACACAAATGTAAAGAAAGTTCAGGCAAACCGACGGAATCGATGGACCGTCGCTTGATCGACGGACCGTCGACGTCCATCATCGTAAGAAGTCTAGAAACTAAGATTCTGGTAAAATTGCGACGGCTTGGTACAACGGAACATCACATGTGCTATGGACGATCACCCTGAACCATCGCATAATGGTCCCAGGTATGTTCACTGTAAAGTCGCAACGGTATGTCCGACTTATCATTGTGTGTGCGACGGACCGTCGCACTTAACCCTAGCTTAGCGGGTTGGGTCGGATTGCTTTAAATAACCGATTTTTAATTCCTATCCATTTCCAAATATTTTTAAACTAATAAGTTGAAGCAGTTAAGTAACTCTCAATGTTTAAAAACACCTGTGCCCTTTCATTCCCCCCTCACACCTCTTCATTTTCCGATCTTCCTATCTATTTATAGGCCCTTCCCCTCTCTCATTTTTCATCACAAACAAACTAAAGTTCTTTTCAGAGACACAAATATTATTCTGTTATTTGAAGTTCATTGTGTAAAGTCTGAGTAGTGAATTCATACTGCAACAACAAGGTATATATTTCCTTTCTCTATCTATGATTCTTAAACA
>NW_025863757.1:0-2326 GCF_002878395.1 Capsicum annuum
GCCATTAACGGGGCATTTTTAGGCCAAATCGGTGTGCTATAGCCTACGATTTCGGTAATGGGTTGGGGTCCGGGCGTGCAGTAGGTCAAAAATCTACCAGGGTGTGTAAGGGAGGTTGGGGATCGTTCCCGTATGGTCCATTTAATTTTTTGTGGCTATTTGGGTGGATAAACAGCCTAAATGGCGCGAACGGAGAGTTTTTAGGCCAAATCAGTGTGCTATAGGCCATGATTTTGGGAGTGGGCTCGGGGTTCGGGTGTGCTATGGGTCGAAAATCGACTGGGACATTCCAGGGAAGTTGGTGATCGTCCAAGTCTGATCAGTTTAATTTTTCATGGCAATTTGGGTGGACAAACGGGCGAAACGGCGAGAACGGGGAGTTTTCGAGCGATATCGATGTGTATAGCCCACGGTTTCGAGGGTAGGCTCGGGGTCCAGGAGTGCTATCCATCAAAAATTGGCAGGGGGTTCCAGGGATGTTAGAGATCATCTTTGCGTGGTCCATTTAAATTTTCGTAGCCATTTGGGTGGACAAAAGGTCGAAACGGCGTGAACGAGGCATTTTTGGGCCAAATCGATGTGCTATAGCCCACGGTTTTGGGTGTGGGCCTAGGATCAATTTGGGCGTGCCAAAAAAGTTGGGGATCATCTCAGAGTGGTCCATTTAAAGTTTTATGACCATTTAGGTGGACAAACGGGCGAAACGGCGCAAATGGGGCATTTTTGAGTCAAATCAGTGATAGCCCATAGTTTTGGATGTAGGCCCGAGATTCGAGCGTGTTGTGGGCCAAAAATTGATCGGAGCATGCCAGGGAGGTTGGGGATCATTCAGGTGTGGTACGTTTAATTTTTTTGGCAATTTAGTTGGACAAACGGGCGAAATGGGGCGAACTAGGCATTTTCGGGCTAAATCGGTGTGCTATAGCCACAGTTTCAAGGGAGGGCCCAGGGTTCGGGCGTGCTGTAGGCTAAAAATCGATCGGGGCGTGCCAGGGAGGTTGGGGAACATCCTAACGTGGTCTGTTTAAATTTTGCGGCCATTTAGGTAGACAAACGGGTGAAACAGGGTAAACGAGGCATTTTTTAGCCAAATCGGTGTACTATAGCCCACAATTTTGAGGGTGGGCTCGGGGTCCGGGATCATCCCAGTGTGGTCCGTTTAAATTTTTGTGGCTATTTGGGTGGATAAACGGGTGAAACAGCGTGAATGAGGCATTTTCGAGCCAAATCGATGTGCTATAGCCCATGGTTTTGGGGATGGGCCCGGGGTCCGGGCGTGCTGTGGGTTAAAAATTAGTCGAGGCGTGCTAGGGAGGTTGGGAATCATCCCAGTGTGGTCCGTTTAATTTTTCGTGGCCATTTGTGTGGACAAATGGGCGAAACGGCTTGAGCGGGGCATTTTTGGGCCAAATTGGTGTGCTTTAGCCTACGGTTTTGGGGGTGGGGCTGGGGTTCGAGCGTGCTGTGGGCTAAAAATTGACCGGAGCAAGCCGGGAAGATTGGAGATCGTCATAGATGGTCCGTTTAATTTTTCGTGTCCATTTGGGTGGACAAAAGGGAGAAACAGCGCGAACGGGGCATTTTCGGGCAAAATCAGTGTGCTATAGCCCACAGTTTTGGGGTGGGCCCAGGGTTCGGGCGTGCTGTGGGCCAAAAATTGACCGAGGCATGCCAGGGAGGTTGGGGATCTTTCCAGTATGGTCCGTTTAATTTTTCTTGGTCATTTGGGTGGACAAACGGGAGAATCAGCATGAATGGGGTGTTTTCAAACTAAATCGATGGGCTATACCACTCGGTTTTAGGGGTGGACACGGTGTCCGAATGTCCTTTGGTCTGAAAATCGACCGGGGCATGCCAGGGAGGTTAAGGATCATTCCATTGTGGTCCGTTTAAATTTTCGTGTCCATTTGGGTGGACAAACGAGCGAAACGTCTTGAACGCGACATTTTCAGGACAAATCAGTTTGCTATAGCCCACAGTTTTGGGGGTGGACTTGGTGTTCGGACGTTCTGTGGGCTGAAAATCGATCGGAGCATGCCAGGGAGGTTGGGGATTGTCTCAGTGTCTTCCGTTTAAATTTTTATGGCCATTTGGGTGGACAAACGGGCAGAACAGGGCATTTTCGGCCCTAATCGACGTGCTAAAGCCCACGATTTTGGGGGTGGGCCTGGGGTCCGAGCGTGTTGTGGGCCAAAAATCGATCGAAGCATGCCAGAGGGGTTGGGAATCGTCCCAGTGTTGTTTGTTTAAATTTTTGTGGACATTTGGGTGAAACGGGCGAAACAGCGTGAACGAGTCATTTTTGGGCAAAATCGGTGTGCTATAG
>NW_025863758.1:0-4053 GCF_002878395.1 Capsicum annuum
CACAAAATGTTATCCCCGGTTCTTGATTCAAGAAATTCAATCCAAGCTTCGACTCCCACGGGTAGCGAGAATTTATCCAAACGCAACCTGGAGTCCATGGCTTTTACTCGATTGGGAATACAACGGTCTATCACGTATGGTTTAACTAAAAAAGGCACATGCAAATGCTCCATCATCCATAACTGCAATATCAGGTTACTGCCCTTAAAAAATCTCCTTCCCTCCTTCACTTCGGTTAAAGCCTTATATATTTCTGTTAAGATCATGGGTATGAGAGTGAACCTGCCTTTTTGATTAATGCCCTTGTCGTTTTGATCCTTATGAAATAGGGCCATCACCACAGATTGCAAATGGGTATTAATACGTCTTTATTCTAGTGGAAACACTAAAGTACCTAACAAAGCGAGAGATGCTTTCTCTCCCACTTTTCCTTAGTCACATGAAATTCATCCCAAAAGCAATCAAAACCTTCCGAGGGCCTAAATCTAGCGAACAAAAAATCTAGGGAAACCCACGAGTCACTTAAACAACCCAAACGGATACCCTTACTTTTTAAACCATAAGACTGCAAAAATCTCACGCTAGTATGATTTCGTGCTCGGATTATTTTCTTCTCGATATAGGGCAAATGCAACAAACCAGATATTTCTGCCAAAGTAGGAGTCATTTCAAATTCCCCAAACCTGAACACCAAACTACTTGGATCCCAAAAGTTCAACAAAGCCTCTATTAAATCTGGACGAGGGGTAACATGCAGAAGTTCCGTAAGATCACCTAATATTTTAATCAGTTTCTACTGATCAACATAGTTAAACATTTCCTACCATTTGATTAACTTTTTGGGCACCTTGAAAATCATCAGAACTCTAGACTTGGTGGACAAATCCATCCTGTAATAACACACAAGACGTTATCTCAAAAATTTGACAGGAGTAGAAGATTCCCAACCCTTGGGATTTTTTGACGCAAACATATGTCGATGGGACAGGCCACATTCATGACTCCAATTTGCCGAACAAAAGTACTGAGCGAAATCAGTCTACTTGGTAAACAACTCTAGATTACGGGGCGAGAGACCTAGGCTAATAAGAAGACAAAGACCAACACAAAGATTTACCGGACCCACGGAGGGTTGCCTACGTATCCCAACCCAAGGGAAGGGAATCAGGTATGCGTAGTTCATTCATATTGGACAATTAACGATTAACTAATACACTGACCCTAACTTAAGAGACACTACCAAAAACAAACGAAAAAAAACTTTTGGATTTTCAGCTAGACACTTTAACTGAGACTGACACCACTAATTATGAAGAAAAAACCTTTTTTGGTATTTTTATTTTTGACAAATAAGTAGAAGAGGCAAACAAAACTTTTTTTTTCTTTCTTTTAAATTTACGGTACTTTGAGAAGACAAATGCAAAACGTAAAAAAATCTTTTTGAGTTTTTGGATTGTGAAGAACCAAAGCCATAAAGAATTCTAAAATAAACTACGACATTCCTCTTTTTTTCATTCCTTTCCACTCACTTTTTCTATTTTTTCTTTTTCGTTTTTGCCTACGCACCTTACTCCTAACAATTTTTTTATTTTTTATTTTTATTTTTTTCTTTTTTTTTCTTTTTTTCTGTTTTAAAAAATCAGTCCGTCAAATGACCACGTTACCCTTAAAAATGCAACAGTTAGCACATAGGGATGCTTTAGAGGGGAGTCTCCTATAAAGGGCCATGTGGGTCCCACTAGATCTCTGTATGATGCACATAAGCATGACCTAAAGGCTTACCTACGTTGTGGTTCACTAACAAGGCTATTCGGGGGAGCGTATGATCGATAGTGGCTTCTTTGCTTTCCACCTACTCCATAACACTGATGGCTCCCCCCTAAAATAAGGGTGACTCAACTAGAGGTTGTGTACAACACGTGTACTACGGACTTGTTACAGAAAGAAGCCCGGGGGGTGGAATCATGATGATGGATGTAAAGCGGTAACACATAGGATAAATACTATAAACAAAGAGCATGAAAACACACAAAAGTGAAAATAACATTAACAATAATCACAAACAATGCTTATACACTCGTAATGCCAAACAAAGCCGATACGACTCAAAAATAAGCTCGAATTCTCATACTGTCCCCAGCAGAGTCGCCAGAGCTGTCACACCCCTTTTTGACTCCGAACAATTCATGTTTTAAGTTTCGAAAGGGTTTTATTATTTAAGCGACAAGAAATGAAAATTTGTTTCAGAAAAGGATTATTTAAATTTTTTTTACTCAGAGTCGCCACTTGGCATAATCTGGTGTGCCAAGTCACCATTAGAAAATCCTTTTCAAAAACCATTTGACTCTTTAAACTAGTTTGCGAACAGAGATTCCGGCTAAGGAATTCTGTTGACCGAGGGGAAGGTGTTAGGCACCCCTCGATCCCGTGGTTCAACTACGTTCACTTGGTAGAGTGTATCGACTATTTTTTGGCACTAAGAAACGTATAAACCGCACAAAAAGCACGGCAAATAATCAAACAAAACAAAACAATCCAAAATTTAAAGTCCAGTCCAATTATTACAACCCGAAATAGAAAAGGACTAAAAGTAAACCTACGTTAATCCTAAACTAATGCTCTACCCGACGCCTCGGGCTTTCACCACGAACATCCTCCGGGTACATGATATCTCGGGGCATTCCCCTATAAATAAATATATAAAGATACTTCGGGGCATTCCCCGATCAAATTAATACAATAGATGTCAATGTATAAATCAAAACCATTCCCCAAACATTTCACCATTCAACAATCACAAATCCTAAATCTTGCCTACCCAACCTACCTTTGCCTAAACCAATCGGCGTATCATAATACTACTAAGTTTAATTAACGCTCGTTTAAAGGTAAACACACAACAAAATCAAGCTAATCCAAATCACCAATTATATCAAATTTTTAATTCTCACCCCCAATTCTATTTTTAACCGCATGATTAGTGCATGCTTTGATTTTCCAATCACATCTCATAATTCGAAGCCAACATCAAACACAAAACAAACAATGAAGATTCAAACCAAACACACAATAAATAAATCATCCACACCCACAACATCAATAAAGAGTCAAGATAAAGTAAAGATCGGTAGAAGAAATGGACCTCAATGAAACTAATCCTTGTCGATAATAAAGAAATTCGAGACAGAAATCCTCAAATCAGGGAGGTCCACAACAAAAAAACCCAATCAGTGTCTCAAAATTTCCAACCGAACATATTTCAACCAAAAATAAGACCTTAAAGTGAAAACCAAATCATGAATATTGAATGGGTTAGTCACGAAAACCACCCCAAACGCAATATCGAATGGATTGATAGCCAGAATTGGTGTTTTCGGTGAGGATTAAACCAAAATCAAGATCGGGAATAACGGTTTGACGCGGATTTGGATGGAACAGAGGGCTGGTCATTGTATTTTTGCTACACTAGAGCTCCGGTGAACCCGAAACCCCAACGATAGGATGGAACAACCAAATCAGTGTAGCCTGAGCTTCGGTGAGCTCAGGCAGTGGAAGAACACGATGAATTAAGATGGATTCTGGATCAACGGGGCCTAAAGCTGCTGGATATCTACCGGCTCCGTCGAGGTTTGCCATTTTCGATTAGATTCGCCTCGCCGGAACAGTGACCTAAACCTGCAAGACTCGTTCCAGAATAACCTAAAACTCAACCTCAAATCTCTCTCTTCCTCTTAGATCTCTCTCTCTCTCTCGCTACTGATTCTCTCTTCCTCTCTTGCCTCATTCTCTTCTCTCTTAGTTGCTCTCTCTCTCGATCAACTTATTTTTTTATTGCTTTCGTCTCTTCCAGTGTGTATGTGTATATGAGATTTGTGTGCTGTGAGAATGAGTGAAAAAGATAGAGTTTTGTGAATGGTGTGTGCATTGAGAGTGTTGATGATTTTTGGTGAGGTCAAGAAGATGAATTTTTCTTCATTTCTTTGAGTGTTTTTTTTTGTTCTGCGCGTATCTCCCTGAAGAAGAAAAAAAGACCCCCCTTAAATTGTTTTTTTC
>NW_025863759.1:0-3922 GCF_002878395.1 Capsicum annuum
TATCTCATGGAGAGTAAAACTTCTTTAATGCTCAAGAACTTAGAACTCTTTTAAACTCAAAACACTTAAAACTCAAAATTCTATAACTCTTACTAGTAGAGAAAACTACTTTCTTCTTGGGAAAATTTTACTTTAAGAAACTATTTTGAAAATCTTACTATTAGGGAAAATCACTTATCCCAAAGCTTTAGGAAAAATATTCTATCTCAAGGGAGGTTCTCTTAACCGATATAAATCATGCGAGCTACATGGAGTCCAACGTCTTGTCCTCCTAAGGAAGAAATCTTACGTTGGAGAGAGACATCATACTCTTGCCAGGGAGTATAACCTCAACTCAGTGATCACTTATCTCGGCCTTGGGCCCATAAATCTCAATCCTACGATGGTACGTAGTTCTGGAGTTTGAAACCATAGTAACTTACTCATCTCGATGCTAAATACTACTCCCTTTAGTTAGCTATGCTCATCTCAGGGAAATCCACTTTAAAATAATCTCATGGTTCATAAGAAACCAACTATAAAATCTGTAATCTTATTTGGTAAAGTGGATTTCAAAGCTACTATGACTATTAAGGTCAAAACTTTCTCAATGATCTCAAAATACTCAAATCATGGGTGCTTATAGCACAAAAGTTCATAAAAACAGAAGTCTCAAGTAGGGTTTAATGACTCATAATCAAATCTCAAGTTAAGACTCATCAAAATGCATACTAGATGTCATAAGGATACACAAATCATATAGAAATTTGGAATTTACAACAATTTGTCTCAAAATCTCAACGTACTCATATACTTCAATTTCTAGAGCATTGCAACCATTAAATTCTCAAGGAATAACAATATAGGGTATAAACCCAGTTTTAATTTCTTAAGAAAACATGTAAAATCATGCTATTTGACTTTCAATTCATGGGGAACATCAAAAGCTTGCAATCAATAACAATGGGTGAAAAATCCTAATTCAATTTCATGTAAAATCTCATAAATTGCAAAAAACTTATAGTTTAAAATAAGTCTTAGAGCACAAGAATGAAAGGATTACCCTTGTTCAAAACCCCACATACTTTAGATTGTGAAACTAGATGAACAAGCTTGCTTGAAACTCTTCTTCTTACTTTTTGAGAGAGGGCTCTTGAAGCCTTGGACATAGGGAACTCGAATCTCAACTAAATTTGTAGAATCTATGGTGAGTTCTTGAATTTTTTGTAGAAGGATTTTGGGTTTGTTCTTGAGGAAGAAACCTTAGCCTTTGGATGTTTTGGGAGATAATGAAGTTATATGCTTCGTTTTGTATATATCTAAGTGTTAAAGGGGAAAAAGGCCAAAAAGTCCTTTTAAAACAACTTAAAAATAATGAACGGGATTTGCGATGGTCGGAGTGATGGTTCGTCGCTAGTCTGATGGCCTGTCAGATCGTCCGTCGTATGTTAGTCAGAAAAAGGCCACACTGCCTCAGTTGCGACGGTCTTAGCGACGATCCGTTGCTAGCTTGACGGTCCATCGTCTTGGCCATCGCACTTGGACTAGAAGAGGGAGTCACTGCCTTGGTTGCAACAATTCGGGCGACGGTCCGTCAACCTGTCCGTCGCACTTGGGCGGTTCTGACAGCTCTCAGTAAAATGGTCATAACTTCTCACTCTGATATCGGATTTGGACGAAATTGATATCGTTGGAAAGCTAATTCAATTCTATACATGACAAAAAGTTGATATTAGGGAAATACTGTACTATTTAAAATATTTCTCACTTAGAAAGTCAATCCTTAATCTTCTTAAAGATGAAACTTGACTTAAAGAAAAATCCGGGGTATTACAATGGCAAACTTCGCAACTGCAAAAGTTGAAGGAACATGAAAATTATGCTTGAAAATGACATCAAGCAAAGTATTGACTCTCAGCAATGTTTTTTATGTACCGGAGATAAGAAAGAACTTGATTTTCGTATCACTTCTTGACAAAAATAGATTCAAATATGTATTTATTTTCGAAAAAATTATAATTAGCAAAGGGGAAGTATATGTAGAAAAAGTCTACCTCACTGAGGGCCTATTTAAGATAAATGTTATGACTGTTGAAATCAATAAAAGTTCTATTTCTTCTTACTTGCTCGAGTCCAATGATTTGTGGAATGAATGATTAAGACATATCAATTACAAAACTTTACGAAAACTGATTATTTTAGAAGTATTACCAAACTTTGAGTGTAATAAATCAAAATGTCAAACGTTTGTAGAATCAAAATATGCTAAGCATCCATATAAGTCCTTTGAAAGAAATTCCAACCCCTTAGAGTTAATACACACTGACATTTGTGATACGATGTCAACACCATCTCGTGATGGAAAAAAATATTTTGTAACTTTTATTGACAATTGTACTAGATATTATTATGTCTATTTGTGAAACAGTAAGGATGAAGCAATAGATATGTTTAGGCAATATTAAACAGAAGTTGAAAATCAGTTAAGAAAAAAGATTAAAATGCTAAGAAGTGATAGGGTGGAGAATATGAATCTTTCTTTATGAAAATATGTGTAGAGAATGGAATTGTCCATCAAATTATGACACCATATTCACCTCAATCTAATAGAATTGCGGAAAGAAAAAATTAAACCTTAAAGGAAATGATGAATGCCTTACTAATATGTTCAAGTTTACCGCAAAACTTGTGAGGGGAATCTATCCTTACAGCTAACCGAATACTGAATAGAGTTCCCCATAGTAAGACACAATTAATTTCATATGAAAAATAAAAAAGAAGGAAACCCAACTTGGAATATTTTAAAATATGGGGGTGTCTAGCAAAAGTCCAAGTTCCTATGCCTAAAACGGTAAAGATAGGACCTAAGACAATGGACAGCGTGTTCATAAGATATGCTAAAAGTAGTATGGCATATCGGTTTTTGGTTCATAAATCCAAACATCCGAATATCAATGAAAATATGATAATTGAATCAGATAATGCTGAGTTCTTTGAATAAATTTATCAGTATAAAACTAGACATGAACAGTCTAGTGAAGGGGCTAAACGACATTGAGATAAACCAAGTGAGGATGTACATAATGATGAGAATTCAAGACGTAGTACACACCAAAGAACGTCAACTTCGTTTGGATTAAATTTTTTAATATTTGTCTTAGAAAATGAGCCTCAAACATTTAAAGAAGTGATGACGACTTCAGACTCATCCTTTTGGAACGAGGCAATCAATAGTGAGATTGAATCAATCTTGAGCAACCATACACGGGAGTTGGTTGATCTTCTTCCAGAAAATAAACCTTTAGGTTCTAAATAGATCTTCAAAAGAAAAATGAAAGCAGATGGTACTATTGAAAAATACAAGGCCAGACTTGTAGTATAAGGCTTTAAACAGAAAGAAGGCTTTTATTACTTTGATACATACTCGCCTGTAATAAGTATAACATCAATTCGAATGTTAATTGCCTTGGCAGCGGTATATGGTCTTGAAATTCATTAAATGAATGTGAAAACAACATTCCTAAATGGAGAATTGGAGGAAGAAATTTACATGGAACAACCCAAGGATTTTGTGGTTCCTAGTAAAGAAAAGAAGGTGAACTAGTTAAGTCACTTTATGTACTAAAACAAGCACCTAAATATTGGCATGTGAAGTTTGACCAAACTATGTTGGCAAACGAGTTTAAGATAAATAAATGTGATAAATGTATTTACATTAAAGACACTCCAAATCACAAGGTTATTGTTTGTTTGTATGTGGATGGTATGTTGATCATCAGTACAGACATTTTTAACATAAATGCTACAAAATGAATGCTTGGGAGCAAGTTTGATATGAAATACCTTGGAGTTGCGGATGTGATCTTAGGAATAAGAATCCATAGACTCCATAAGGGTTGGCATTGTCACAGTCTCATTACATCAAAAAAGTACTTGAAAAGTT
>NW_025863760.1:0-1108 GCF_002878395.1 Capsicum annuum
AAGAAAGAAAAACGAAACAACAAAATAAACTACCAAGACTCCTTCCTTGTGGGGAGAGGAGTGGCTTCCCAGTTAGTGAGCTTGATATTTGGCTCGACGAACTGCACATCTGCATGGCTAGGGCCTTCACCTATCTGAACCATATTTATTTCATAAAACATTTCCTTGAGACCTTGACATATTTCATCCACATCCTTGTTAGCATATGGGTATTGATTTTATTCCTTTTGAGCTTTTGTGAAAGATTGGCTAATGTGTGGAACCGGGCTTGTCAATTTCCAAGCCTTCTTCTTCTGCTCTTTTGCCTATTTTCTATCTGCTATGGTAGGCTTAAAGCCTAAGCCAAAGGAGTTGTGGCTACCATAAGGATCTACAGGATTTATAATTCCTTACAGCGAAACCCCTAATTCTTTTCCCGGTTCCTAACCATTTTGTAGCATTTGGCTAGCCACCATGATTAAAGTAGAAGGGAGATGAGGCCCTTGAATCGGCGTGCCTTCCACGACTTGATCATCTTTCACAATTTCAAAGGCTTGATAAATGAAAGATTCACAACCCCCTTTTGTTTCGATACAGGGTACAGAAGGATCTCGATGTATGGAAAGGTCATCCTCTCCATGTACAATGATTTCCTGATTGTTGTGTTCAAACTTAACTACTTGATGCAAAGTATAAGGTATGGCTCTGGCCATGTGGATCCATGGTCTTCCTAAAAGTAGGTTGTAGGAAGTATCCATGTCTATTACTTGAAAGGTGATCGTAAACTCAACTGGTCCAATAACCAAAGCAAGATCTACCTCACCAATTGTGTCTCGTTTTGAACCATCAAAAGCCCGAACACATACATTATTGGACCAAATCCTATCTGGGCTAATTTTTAATTTTTGCAAAGTAGAGAGAGGACAGATATCTACTCCTGAACCTCCATCGATCATTACCCCTTTTATGTAATATCTTTCGCATTTGATAGTCAGATGCAAAGCCTTGTTGTGACCAAAACCTTCTATAGGTAACTCATCATCAGTGAAAGTGATTCTATTTGCTTCAAATATTCTACGAACCATCTTTTCTATTTGACATACCGTAGTTTCCTTCGGGACGTATGCTT
>NW_025863761.1:0-2401 GCF_002878395.1 Capsicum annuum
TCAAGGGGGTCTGGGCAGAAAGGAAATTCCCATTTTTCAAGAGGGTTTTGAACAGAAAGTAAAATCCCATTTTTCAGGAAGGTCCTGAACATAGAGTGAAATCCCATTTTTCAGCAGGGTCCTGAACAGAAAGTAAAATCCCATTTTTTTAGAAAGGTCCTGAACAGATAGTAAATTTCCATTTTCCAGGAGGGTCCTAACAGAAAGTAAAGTCCCATTTTTTAGAAGGGTCCTGAACAGAAAGTAAAATCCCATTTTCTAGAACGGTCCTGAACAGAGTAAATTCCTATTTTCTAGGAGGGTGCTGAACAGAAAGAAATGTCCCATTTTTCATGAGGGTCCTGGACAAAAAGAAAATTCCCATTTTTCAAGAGGGACATGAACGAAAAGTAAAATCCTATTTTTTAGTAGGGTCCTGAATATAAAGTAAAATTCTATTTTCTAGGAGGGTCCTGAACAGACTGTAAAATTCTATTTTCCGGGAGGGTCCTGAACAGAAAATAAAATCCCATTTTTCAGGATGGTCCTGAGCAGTAAGTGAAATACTATTTTTCCGGAAGGTCCTGAACAGAAAACAAAGTCCCATTTTACATGAGGGTCCTGAACTGAAAGTAAAGTCCCATTTTTTAGGAGGGTTCGTAACATAAATTAGAATACCATTTTTCAATGGGTCCTGAATAGAAAGTAAAATCTCATTTTTCAAGAGGGTCCTGAACAGAAAGTAAAATCCCATTTTTCAGCAGGGTCCTGAATAGAAAGTAAAATCTTATTTTTTGGAAGGGTCCTGAACAGAGAGTAAAATCCTATTTTTCAGAATGGTCCTGAACAGAGTAAATTCCTATTTTCCAGGAGGGTGCTGAAAAAAAAAGAATGTCCCATTTTACAGGAGGGTCCTGAATAGAAAGTAAAGCTCCATTTTTTAGGAGGGTCCTGAACAGAAGGAAAAATTCCATTTTTCAGGAGGGTCCTGAACGTATTGTAAATTTCCAATTTTTCAGGAGGGTCCTGAACAGAAAGTAAAGTCCCATTTTTCAGGAGTGTCCTGAACATAATGTAAAGTCCCATTTTTCAGGAGGGTCATGAATAGAAAGTAAAATCCCATTTTTTGGGAGGGTCCTGAACAAAAATTAATATCCCATTTTCTAGGAGGGACTTGAACAGAAAGTAAAATCCCATTTTTTAGGATGGTCCGGAACAGAAAGAAAATTCCTATTTTTCAGGAGAGTCCTGAACAGAATATAAAATCCCATTTTTCAGAGGGATCCTGAACAGAAAGTAAAGCCCCATTTTTAGGAGGGTCCTGAACAGAAGATAAATTCTCATTTTTCAGGAGGGTTTTGAACAGACAGTAAAATCCCATTTTTTAGGATGGTCCTGAATAGAAACTAAATATCCATTTTCCAGAAAGGTCCTGGGCAGAAAGAAAATGCCCATTTTCCAGGAGGGTCCTGAACAGAAAGTAAATTCCCATTTTTTTGGAGGGTCCTGAACAGAAAGTAAAATCCTATTTTTCATGAGGGTGCTAAACAAAAAGTAAAGTCCCATTTTTCAGGAGGGTCCTGAACATAAAGTAAAGTTCCATTTTTCAGGAGGGTGCTGAACTTAAAGTAAAGAAGTCCCATTTTTCAGGAAGTTCCTAAACAAAAAGTAAAATCTCATTTTTCAGGAGGGTCCTGAACAGAAAGTAAAGTCCCATTTTTAGGAGGGCCCTGAACAGAAAGTGAAATTCTATTTTTCAGGATAGTCCTGAACAGTATGTGAAATACTATTTTTCAGGAGGGTCCTGAACAGAAAATAAAGTCCCATTTTACAGGAGGGTCCTTAACTGAAAGTAAAGTCCTATTTTTTAGGAGGGTCCTTAACAGAAAGTAGAATACCATTTTTCAATGGGTCTTGAATAGAAAGTAAAATCTCATTTTTCAAGAGGGTCCTGAACAGAAAGTAAAATTCCATTTTTCAGCAGGGTCCTGAACAGAAAGTAAAATCTCATTTTTTAGAAGGGTCCTGAACAGAAAGTAAAATCCCATTTTCCAGAACGGTCCTGAACAGAGTAAATTGCTATTATCCAGGAGGGTGCTAAACAGAAAAGAATGTTCCATTTTTCAGGAGGGTCCTGAATAGAAAGTAAAGTTCCATTTTTCAGGAGGGTCCTGAACAGAAGGAAAAATTTCATTTTTCAGGAGGGTCTTCAACATAGTATAAATTTCCATTTTTTCAGGAGAGTCCTGAACAGAAAGTAAAGTCCCATTTTTTTGGAGTGTCCTGAACATAATGTAAAGTCCTGTTTTCCAGGAGGGTCCTGGGCAGAAAGAAAATTCCCATTTTTCAGGAGGGCCATGAACAGAAAGTAAAATTCTATTTTTTAGGAGGGTCCTGAATATAAAGTAAAATTCCATTTTTC
>NW_025863762.1:0-2507 GCF_002878395.1 Capsicum annuum
CTCCTTAAAAATGGAATTTTACTTTCTGTTCAGAACACTCCAAAAAAATGATATTTTATTTTCTATTCAGGACCTTCTTGAAAAATTGGATTATATTTTTTGTTCAGGACCCTCCTGAAAAATATGATTTTACTACTGTTCAGGACCCTTCTAAAATATTGGATTTTACTTTTATTCCGGACCCTCCTAAAAAATTGAATTTTACTTTCTGTTCAGGACACTCCTGAAAAATAGTATTTCACTTTCAGTTGAGGACTCACCTAAAAAATGGTATTCCTACAGAAAAATGGGATTTTACTATCTGTTCAGGACCCTCCTGAAAAATAGGACTTTAGTTTTTGTTCAGAACCCTCCTAAAAAATAGGATTTTACTATCTGTTCAGAACCCTCCTGAAAAATTGGATTATATTTTTTGTTCAGGACCATTCTAAAAAATAGGGTTTTACTATTGTTCAGGACCATTCTAAAAAATAGGGTTTTACTATTGTTCAGGACCTTCCTAAAATATGGGATTTTAATTTTGTTCCGGACCCTCCTGAAAAATTAAATTTTAATTTTTGTTCAGGACTCTTCTGTAAAATAGTATTGTACTTTATGTTGAGGACCCACCTGAAAATGGTATACCTCCAGAAAAATGGGATTTTACTCTCTGTTCAGGACCCTCCTGAAAAAATAGAATTTAACTTTTTGGTTTGGGCCCTCCTAAAAAATGGAATTTTACTTTCTATTCAGGACCCTCCTGAAAAATGGGATTTTACTTTCTATTCTGGAATCTTATGAAAAATTGGATTTAACTTTTGTTCAAGACCCTCCTGAAAAATCGGAATTTACTTTCTGTTCATGATCCTTCTAAAAATTGGGGCTTTACTTTCTATGCAGGCCCCTCCTGAAAAATAGAAATTTACTTTCTGTTCAGGACCCACTTGAAAAATGGGATTTTACTTTCTGTTTAGGACCCTCTGGAAAAATGGAACTTTACTTTTCGTTCAAGACGCTCCTAAAAAATGGTAATTTACTTTCTGTTCACGACCATCTACGAAAATGGGACTATTTTCTGTTCAGGACTCTCCTGAAAAAAGGGATATTACTTTTTGTTCAGGACCCTCCTGAAAAATGGGACTTTACTTTCTGTTCAGGACCTTCTTGAAAAATAGAATTTTACTTTCTTTTCAGGACCGTGCTAAAAATTGGGACTTTACTTTCGGCTCAGGACCCTCTTGAAAAATAGAACTTTACTTTCTATTCATGTCCTTCCTGAAAAATGGGAATTTATTTTCTGTTCAGGACCATCCTAAAAAATGATATTTTACTTTCTGTTTAGGACCATCTTTAAAAATGGAACTTTACTTTCCGTTCAAGACGCTTCTAAAAAATGGGAATTTGCTTTTTGTTCAGGACCATCCACGAAAATGGGACTATTTTCTATTCAGGACTCTCCTGAAAAATGGGATATTACTTTTTATTCAGGACCCTCCTGAAAAATTGGACTTTACTTTCGGTTCAGGACCTTCTTGAAAAATAGAATTTTACATTCTTTGCAAGACCGTGCTAAAAATTGGGACTTTACTTTATGCTCAGGACCCTTCTGAGAAATGGAACTTTACTTTCTATTCAGGACCCACCTGAAAAATAGGATTTAAATCTCTGCTCAGCATCCTCCTGAAAAATGGGATTTAGTTTCTGTTCAGGACCCTCTCGAAATATGGGGTTTTACTTTCTGTTCAAGACCCTCATGAAAAATGAGATTTTACTTTTGTCCAGGACCCTCCTGTAAAATGAGATTGTACTTTTATTCAGGACCCTCCTAAAAAATGGGAGTTTTCATCTATTCAGGACCCTCCTAAAAAATAAAATTTTACTTTCTGTTAAGGACCCTCCAGAAAAATAGGATTTTACTTTTGGTCATGACCCTCTTGAAAAATAGGATTTTACTATCTGTTCAGGACCCTCCTAAAAAATGATATTTTAGTTTTGTTCAGGACTCTCCTGAAAATGGGATTTTACTTTTGTTTAGGATCCTCCTTAAAAAATGGGATTTTACTATCTGTTCAGGACCCTCCAAAAAAATGGGACTTTAGTTTCTGTTCAGAACCCTCCTAAAAAATAGGATTTTACTATCTGTTCAGACCCTCCTTAAAAATTGGATTATATTTTTTGTTCAGGACCCTTCTAAAAAATAGGATTTTACTATTGTTCAGGACCCTCCTAAAATATGGGATATAACTTTTGTACCGGACCCTCCTGAAAAATTGAATTTTACTTTCTGTTCAGGACTCTTCTGAAATATAGTATTGTACTTTCTGTTAAGAACGCACCTGAAAAATGGTATTCCTCCAGAAAAATGGGATTTTACTCTCTGTTTAGGACCCTCCTGAAAAAATGGGATTTAACTTTTTGTTTTGGGCCCTCCTAAAAAATGGAATTTTACTTTCTGTTCAGGACCCTCCTGAAAAATGAAATTTTTTTTTTCTATTCAGGACCCTCATGAAAAATTGGATTTAACTTTT
>NW_025863763.1:0-2010 GCF_002878395.1 Capsicum annuum
TTGTTCGTTATTGTATTTATTGATGATATTCTGATCTATTCTAAGAGTAAAGAGGATCATGCCAATCACCTCCGAATTATCCTTTAGAAGTGTGAATTCTGGTTAGATGCAATTGCCTTCCTGGGGCATATTGTGTCCAGTGACGGGATAAGAGTGGATCCCCATAAAGTTGAAGCAGTGAGAAAATGGCCCAGTCCCACGACTCCAACCGATATTCAGAGCTTCTTTGGTTTGGCGGGGTATTACAGAAGGTTCGTAGAGAGTTTTTCTTCCATAGCTGCTCCGCTTACTAAACTGACTCAGAAAAATATGAAGATTGTGTGGTCTGACTTGTGTGAAAATAGTTTTGAGAAATTTAAGGACAAGCTGACTACTGCTCTTGTTTTGACCCTTCCCGAGGGTGTAGATGATTTTGTGGTTTATTATGATGCGCCCCGTGTGGGACTTGGTTGTGTATTGATGCAGCATGGTAAGTTGATGGCTTATGAATCTAGGCAGTAAAAGGTGCATGAGCACAATTAACCCACTCATGACTTGTAGTTAGCATCCGTGGTGTTTGTACTTCAAATCTGGAGGCACTATCTCTATGGAGTGCATGTTGATATTTATACTGACCATAAGAGTTTACAGTATGTTTTCTCACAGAAATAATTGAACCTCAGGCAGAGGCGTTGGATGGAGCTTTTTAAAGACTATGATATGAGTCTGCATTACCATACGAGCAAGGCAAATGTTGTAGCCGACGCCCTCAGCAGGTTGTCTATGGGCAGCCTTTCTCATGTAGAAGAAAGAAAAAAGGAGATGGTGAAGGATATTCACCGCCTTGCAAATCTGGGAGTGCAACTCTTAGATTCTGAAGATGGAGGGGTGATTGTTCATGAGTTGCCTAAGTCATCTCTTTGTGCTGAAGTTAAGGAGAAGCAGGTTGAAGATCCCATCTTGATGCAAATCAAGAAAGATGTGGGTCAATACAAGGTTATCACGTTAGAAATTGGTGGCGTTGGTATTCTGAAATTTCAGGGTAGGTTGTGCATTCCGAATGTCGATGGGCTACAGGAAAGAATCCTTAATAAGGCAGACACTTCGAGGTATGTCATTCACCCAGGCTCTACTAAGATGTACCATGATCTGAAAACCTTGTATTGGTGGAATAACATGAAACGTGATGTAGCTGATTTTGTGTCCAAGTGTTTGAACTATCAACAAGTGAACGTAGAACACATGAGGCCAGGTGGTACTTCCCAAGAGATAGCCTTGCCTTTATGGAAGTGCGAAATTATAAATATGGACTTCATTATAGGACTTCTGAGATCCCGAAACCAGTATGATTCTATATGGGTGATTGTAGATCGGTTGACCAAGTCAACCAACTTTTTGCCTTTGAGGACTAATTATTCGGGAGATGTTTATGCTAAGATTTACATTGAGGAGATAGTTCGATTGCATGGGGTACCAGTGTCCATTATATCCGATAGAGGTACACAGTTTTCATCTTAGTTTTGGAGATCTTTTCAGAAAGGTTTAGGTACACAAGTGAATTTGAGCACAACTTTCCACCCTCAAATGGATGGGCAAGTTGAGCGTATCATTCAGACCCTCGAAAATATGTTGAGGGCATGCGTCATTGATTTCAAAGGTAGTTGGGTAGATCACCTGCCACTAGTTGAATTTGCTTACAATAATAGTTACCATGCCAGCATCAAGATGGCCCTTTTTGAGGCTTTGTATGGGAGGAGATGTAGGTCTCCGATAGGATGGTATGAAGTAGGTGAGACTCAGTTGTATGGGCCTGATCTTGTTCATCAGGCAATGGAGAAAGTGAAGATCATTAAAGAACGACTCAAGACTGCTCAGAGTCGTTAGAAGTCCTATGCCGATGTTTGGAGAAGAGAACTGGAGTTTGAAATTAGTGATAGGGTGTTTCTCAAGGTTTCTCCTATGAAAGGAGTTATGCGGTTTGGAAAAAAGGGTAAATTGAGCCCTCGTTATGTAGGGCCATATCAGATTTTG
>NW_025863764.1:0-2160 GCF_002878395.1 Capsicum annuum
TCCATAGCTTTTTCCATTGAAATATGTCTGTTTTTTAATTAACTGAGCAAAATATTTGTTGTGAACTGGAGAGAGTATTGCTTCAACACATGAAGGCTTGCCCTGCAATGCCTTCGATTTCTTTCATTTATAGAATGAGAATCTTTACACGTTAAAAAAAATCCTACTAAGTGTCATAGCCTTTAAAATAAGTCAAAAAGGCTAGGAGGCTAAAAAGTTAATGCTTTAGCCTTTAAAAAAGTCAAAAAGACTAGGAGGCTAAAAAGAAAAGTCTATACAATAATTCGAACAATTCTAACAATTTTACGTAAAGGCTAAAAAGAAAAGTCTATACAATGATTCTAACAATGCTAACAATTTTATGTAAATAATTTAATATCTTGTCTTCTTCCATTGGTATCTTCTCGTTGCCATATCTGTTGTTTTTCCATTGCTTCTTATCTTATCTTTCCAGCTGGCATGCTCATTTTCTTGATTTTTATTCTAGGTGTACTTCTAGAATAATGTTATCTTCTCCATTACATCTTAAACATTGATGATCTGGATATTTGTGTCCAATTATCTTACAATATCTTGTCAATAATCCGTCTGAAATAAATCCTTTTTTAATTGCTCTTGCAGTAGATTGTTTTTCTGGGTTAAGTAATGTCATTATCCATTTCCTAACATCTTCCATAACTGCTTGTCGTAGCTCTTTTGAATTTGAATAAATCATCTGATGGTCTCTTGAATAATAGCTCCATATTGGGTTTCCATTAGTATAATTATTTGCTAATTCTTGAATAATCGTAGCTAGTCCAATGAGTCGTTTATTTGCGTAGAAATCGGGTATCTCAATTCCGGGTATCTCCGGCTACTGTGTAATATCTTCTGGTATGATCATATCTCTGGTTAGTCCTATTTTTACTTGTATAACTGGTTTTATTTCATCGTATAATATCTCTGCTGGTGTAGTATAACACTTTATGTAAAATAGATTTCCTTTCGTTATCCTTTTGTGGGTGGTGAATATCTTATGTAATTCTTCCATAGCTGTTAGTTTTTCTCCGTCTTGGGTGTATATGGTGTTTAATAATCCATAGTCAAAACAAGTTTTCACTAGGCTTGGGTTGGTTTTGGGTAGTGCAATTAGCTTGTTATATCCTTGTAATTTTTGGGTTATATAGTTTGTGTTTGGTTTTTTATTATTTGTAGCTCTGGGGTTAAGGTTTAGAAAAGTTTGTACTCTATAGATATTTTCTATGTATTTTTGGGATGTATAGTTATAAACTTTTTTATCTTGGTTCAGGTTATCTCGGTATGTGGTGATTTGTGGGACTATGAACAAGGGGTCTTTTTGTGTTTTTGGTATAAATGGTTTCTCAAATATTTTATTCATATTCATGTTCTGGTATCTTTCTCGACTAACTCCTTTGCTTGTACCTGCAGAAGTAGATTGATAAATGTTATGGGTTTTATGGAGTGTCCCATCGTCTCCTTCTAGCTCTGAAACTTTAATGTCTTCCGATCGATATAGCTCTGCACACTGCTGAGTTAGCTGATTTGTAGCTATAGACTTCAGTTTATCTTCATTAGTCTTTAGCTTTTTTCTATCTCATTACCCATACTGTCCACTTTCATTGAAAGCGTAGTTAGGGTGTTGAGTATTTTTTCTAGAGTATCTTCTTCTATTATTTCAGTCTGTGCAACTTTGTCTTGATATGTAATCTGCAATAACATTTTTGTTAGTACTGATTACTTCAATTATGAATGTGAAATTTAATATATTCAAGACTAGTCTCCGGATTTCTTTTGTTGTAACTGAATTTTGTATTTTCTTTGTTAACCACCAGCGTACCTATGTATTATCTGTTCGTACAATAAATTTGTTATATACAATAGATGGATCAAATGCTAACAAACATTTATATAATGAACATAATTCTTTCCTATTTATTTCCCATTTTATTTCTGTCTCATTGAATGTACCTGAGTAGTATCTACAATGGTGTTCTAATTTTTCTGCTTCATATCGATATTTAAGTACTACTCCATAACTATATTCACTAGCATCTGCTTCTACTATATATATAAATTTTCTATTTTCATCTGGAAATTGTAATTTTGGTAATTCTTACAACGTAATTTTATTTTTTGAACTTGTTTTTTATCTTCTTCATT
>NW_025863765.1:0-2578 GCF_002878395.1 Capsicum annuum
ACACCCCTTGGAAATAAGCTTTCTAGCTTTGAGGTAAGAGATAAAATGACTCTTGGATGACATAGAATTCCCAGACCACTCAAACATGGATGTACCCAAAAATTAAAACTTGACCACTCGGGTCCGACAATCAATAGAGGCATAAGAAGAATACTGACAGTCCATACCCAGAATCACATCAAAATCTACCATGTCTAACTCAATCAGATCAGCCAACAAGACTCTATGAAGAACGGTAACAGGACACTTTTTATACGTTTTCTGGGCAACAATCAAATCACCCACTGGGGTAGAAACTAGGATAGGCTCAGGAATAATCTCAGGACTCATTTCAAAATTCACAGCAATCAAAGGTGTAACATATGAGAAACTGGATCCAGGATCCAACAAAACATACACATTAAACTAAAATATATGAAGCATACCAGTAACAACATCGGGAGAGTCCTCCTATTTATGGCGGACGATAAAGCATAAAATTTATTCTAGAGCTGCCCGCCAGTATTGCTAGAAGAGGCGCCCTGAGCTGGGGCTAGGCGAGTCGCTGGAACTGGAGCACTAACAGTTTGAGTCTGGGTCTGAGGGAGATAGTCACGACGCCCTTGTCCATCCTGTGGACAATATCTAACTCTATGACCCATGTCACCACACCAGAAACAACCCCTCTTCTCACCCCAACACTCACTCGAATGAGCCCTACCATACTTAAGACACAGGGGATGATTTGGCTTACTGCCTGCACTGTACCGGGACCTGGATGCATATGACCTGCTACCTTTCTCCTGCCTACCTCTAGGCACGGGAGCACTAGCAGATGATGGTGCTGGCATAAACGAACGATCCTGATACTAAGGGCAACTCTCTCCCTGCAATTTAGTCTGACCCTGTCCGTGCTGCTCAGACATAGCTCTCTTATTCCCTCTCATTGTATCTCTCTCCTTAATCTTGTCTGCCTCAATCTGTTGGGCATGAGTTATCAGCCTAGAAAGATTCATCTCACTATTCAGCATAGCAGACCTATACTTCTTAACCACATAACTAGACACTCCAGTCATAAACTTATTCATACTAGCCCAATTATCAGCCACTAAGTCAGGAGGATACTTGGCTAATTGATTGAACTTCAGACAGCACTCCCTAACAGTCATAGAGCCCTGTCGCAGGTTCATAAACTCTTCCACCTTCACCTCCCTCATCTCCAAAGGGAAAAACTTATCCAGGAATATATCTTGGAACTCTTGCCAAGTTGTAGGGACAACTCCATTACCTCTACCTTTCCTCCAAGAAACAACCCAGTCATAAGCAAGGTCTTTCAACCTATACGCAGCCAACTCCACGCTATATTCCTCAGATACATGCATCACCTGAGTAATCTTCTGCATCTTCTCTAAAAACAACCGTGGATCCTCATCAGACTTGGACCCATAGAATTTCAGCGGATTCATCCGCATGAAGTCACGAATCTTGACAGCAGCTGAATCACCTCCCTGCTGCTATGGAGCCGGGGCCGGGTTGGCCTGAACATTTGTAGTAACAGCTTGGGCTAGTACCAGAAAGGCTGCCGAAAATTCAGCATGGGACACGTTTTCATTCAATGGGTTAGCGGGTTGAGGTTGCTGACCATCATTATTTCTTCTCGCTTGACGTGGAGGCATATTTTTGAAAGAGGAGAGCACGAACCAATAGCAGAGAGATAGACACTTTAAGCACGATAGACTTCTGAAAGAAAGAATCACACTTTTTCCTAAAATGTCTTGTAGCCTCTTGCTTATAGATGTGGCGTGCTACACTCCGATGATCAAGACTCTACTTAACGCGGCTTGTCAGACTCCCTAGGACACCTTAAAACCTTAGGCTCTGATACCAAGTTTGTAACGCCCTGAAAAATGGGTCTCGGAGCGTCACATGGTGCTTGAGGCTACGAGTAGCCCCAAGCTAACCTTTTGAGCCATTTTCATTCAGTTCAATACAAATCAATGGGGTTTCCATAAATAACCCTCAAATATTAATAGAGTAATCATGTAAGAATAAAAGAATTTCAGATAACAAAATATGACTTATTAGTCAACTCCCAACATCTATACTAGTCTGACAAGCCTCTAAGAAAATGAATAAAATCAGCGAGCCATTGAGACATGCCCCAACTGACTCATACTCAGTTATCAAATGTAAACAATTTCGTGAAACCAACATCAGACATCACGTCCTCGGAACATGAGGACTCACCACAACAGAGGATGTAGAACAGCGTGCCCGATGAATCACTGTCGAACCTGGAACTGTGCACCTGAACCTACATTCCGAGAAAATACAGCCCACATCCGAAGATGTGGGTCAGTACCATGGAAAGGAACCAAGTATATTGGGTTGTATGCAGTTGTATAAACATCATCATCATAAATATTTATAAGAAATATGCAGGATGTATGAAAGACTCACATAGCCCGAAGAAAATCATCATAATCATGAGAGGATGAAATAAGTACAATAACACATGTGGGTCATCATATAATTTGTCAATCACTTTCAGTTCATCAAGAATATCAATTCTCATAATATAAATGATATTTATATTATG
>NW_025863766.1:0-1608 GCF_002878395.1 Capsicum annuum
ATCTAAAAGATGAATATGACAAATGGACACCAAAACAAATAGTTAATAAAAATTATAACTTTTTAGACTTAGATTGTGTAATAGATACAGAAAAAAAATACAATTATGGATAGGATATATGACAAAACAACTATTCGATGATAATATAAACGTAACAGATGCACCAGGATATATAGAAAGAACACTAATAGGAACAGTGAAATTATGGTTTTCAAATCTAACTGAAAATAGTAAAAGGGTATTAAGAACTGACAAACCTACAGAAGAAACATCATCAACAACTACAACTAAATTAACACCTATAGAATTATTAAAAAAATATGAAACAGCTATAAAAGACGAATTTAGCAGCATGACAACAACAGAAGAAGAGCAAAATGAAGAGAAAGATACAAATAGGAATTTAATGTTAAAATTAGCAATATGTAATATGTGTTACATAGATGAATATACTTGCGCATTTAAAGAATATTGTTATAAAGGAACATATAATATAGAAGAAAGTAAGGAAATGAGAAGATTATATTTTAGTAAATTACCCGAACCATTTAGTCCAAAAATAATAAGGAGTTGGGATGAAGCAAAAAATAGTAGATACTCTAGGAGTAAGAATATAATTTTTACAACAATGGTATAGAAACCTATGTGGAAAATATAGAGAAGAAATAAAAATGGAAAAAACATTAATAAGAAATTTAGCATGTTTCAAAGATAAAATAGCACCTCAATTTGGATGCGAAGAAAGACATTATAAAAAAAGAAAAAGATATAAGAAATACAAAAAAATAAAATATAAATATAAGAAACCAAGAAAAAGATATTATGTAAAAAATTATAAACATAAAAAATCATATAGGAAAAAGAAATCTATAAAAGAATGTACTTCTTATAATTGCGGAAAATTAGGACATTTAGCTAGAAATTGTAAATTACTTAAAAACCCAAAAAATAAACAAATATCAGAATTAAAAATAGAAAATACAGAATATATGCAGATAGATTATATAGATTACGAATTAGAAAGTGAAGATAGTATATATGAAATTTCAGAGAATGAAACATATAATAAAATAGATAGTGAATTAGATGAATTAAATGACTGAAGAAGATAGAAAAATAATAACAAAGGAAGAATATTTAAAGGAAGAAGGAACAGATCAAAAAATAATATTTGATAGTCACATATTTGATGAAATAAAAGGAAAAGAATTAGATTTAAGTGTAGAAAAAATATTTAAAATACCAACAGTAAAAAACATATTTAGTAAAAGAAAAGAAGAATACTACGTAGTAAGCCAAAAAGAACATGTAATAGACTGTAGATATGCAAAAGGTAAAGCTAGTATACCACTAGTAATAAAAAGGATAAAGAAATAAACGATATAAAAATTAGAGACCCAATAAAATACGTACACCTAGGAGGTACAGAGATATTAATAAAAGCATGTTTCAGAGAAGGAATAGATACACCAATAGAATTATACCTAGCAGATGATAGAATTATAAAACCTATAGAAAAAAGTATAATAACTTCCATAAAAGGAAATTTAATATACCAAAAATTATAAATTTAAATTTTTGGTATATTAAATTTCCTTTTATGACAGT